>NC_091466.1:1950502-2184025 GCF_027789765.1 Dendropsophus ebraccatus | reverse complement strand
CTGAGCGTGCTTGTGTATGGGGTGACTGGTGAGACGGGTGTGGCTGAGCGTGCGTGTGTGATGAGGTGATGTGTGTGATGACGCCCTGAGGTGACTGTGACTGAGGAAACGTGCATGAGGTGACTGTACCTGAAGCCCATCCTGGGATCCCCACTGCCTCCAGCACATACACGATGTCTTGAACAAATGATGAAGAAAGAAGACAAAAAAAATTGAAGGAACTGTCACTCCTGAGGAGATAAGATGGAGAGAGAGGTTAGAGACGGCGCACACACATGGTGAGCTCACACACCCGTCACACACACACACACTGTGAGCTCACACACCCGTCACACACACACACACACACACACACTGTGAGCTCACACACCCGTCACACACACACACTGTGAGCTCACACACCCGTCACACACACACACACACACACACACACACACACACACACACACACACACTGTGAGCTCACACACCCGTCACACACACACACACACTGTGAGCTCACACACCCGTCACACACAAACACTGTGAGCTCACACACCCGTCACACACACACACACACACTGTGAGCTCACACACCCGTCACACACAAACACTGTGAGCTCACACACCCGTCACACACAAACACACAAACGGTGAGCCCCCCACACTCCAGTCACACACACACAGGGTAGAGTCCTGGAGTCTGTGCGGCCTAGGAGGAAACCTGTCTGATGGTTGGCTGACATATTAAATGTAAAGAATAGTTACTAAAGTGATATTGGGGTCACAGGAGGAGGGGTGCAGCCAGAGGGGTGACAGGGGCAGCAGGTGTGGAGGGGCAGGCAGAGGGGGCAGCAGGTGTGGAGGGGCAGGCAGAGGGAGCAGCAGGGGTGGAGGGGCAGGCAGAGGGGGCAGCAGGTGTGGAGGGGCAGGCAGAGGGGGCAGCAGGTGTGGAGGGGCAGGCTGGAGGGGCAGGCAGAGGGGGCAGCAGGTGTGGAGGGGCAGGCTGGAGGGGCAGGCAGAGGGGGCAGCAGGTGAGGAGGGGCAGGCAGAGGGGGCAGCAGGCTGGAGGGGCAGGCAGAGGGGGCAGCAGGTTGGGGGCGCAGGCTGCCGGCTGTGTCGGACGTCTCCTCTTACCTGAAGGCCTTGTAGAGTGGTCGGTACCAGCAGACGAAGGAGCAGGGAGTAAAGATGATGGCCCAGAGGATGGACATGCCGAAGGTCGAGCCCTCGCTCCCATTCACACAGAACAAGGCCAGGCAGGCCAGGAAGTTGAGCAGCAGAGTGCCGGCACTAACTGGAGACACAAGAGGGATGAGCGGAGCGGCCGTCGCCCCCATACAGGTATGACGCACACCCCCCATCTACACGCACCCAGCCACAGGTAGTACATGATGGACACCGTCTTCTGGAACTCCTGCGGGATGTCCACGCTGATGTCCTGGTAGAAGCACGGCCTCACCGGGCAGAAGGAGGGCAGCGGCGGCCAGTTATTCTGTCTCACTAGGATAGAGAGGCGGCAAAGTGAGGAGGAGCCAGACAGGTCAGCCACGGCCGCAAACATCGGGGCCGAGCTCCAAACAACCCCCCTGCCCGGCAAACGGGCCCAGCTCAAACAACCCCCCTCCCGGCAAACGGCCCAGCTCCAAACAACCCCCTCCCCGGCAAACGGCCCAGCTCCAAACAACCCCCCTCCCCGGCAAACGGCCCAGCTCCAAACAACCCCCCTGCCCAGCAAACGACCCAGCTACAAACAACCCCCCTCCCCCACACAAACACATCCTCTGTATATGACACTACAGAGGATGTGTGCAGACTATCGCACCTTATATACCACCATACTGCTCCTGTATACAGTATATGACACTACAGAGGATGTGTGCAGACTATCACACCTTATATACCACCATACTGCCCCTGTATACAGTATATGACACTACAGAGGATGTGTGCAGACTATCGCACCTTATATACCACCATACTGCTCCTGTATACAGTATATGACACTACAGAGGATGTGTGCAGACTATCGCACCTTATATACCACCATACTGCTCCTGTATACAGTATATGACACTAAGGTGTGATAGTCTGCACACATCCTCTGTAGTGTCATATACTGTATACAGGAGCAGTATGGTGGTATATACGGTGTGATAGTCTGCACACATCCTCTGTATATACCACCATGCTGCCCTGTATACAGTATATGACACTACAGAGGATGTGTGCAGACTATCACACCTTATATACCACCATGCTGCCCCTGTATACAGTATATGACACTACAGAGGATGTGTGCAGACTATCGCACCTTATATACCACCATGCTGCCCCTGTATACAGTATATGACACTACAGAGGATGTGTGCAGACTATCGCACCTTATATACCACCATGCTGCCCCTGTATACAGTATATGACACTACAGAGGATGTGTGCAGACTATCGCACCTTATATACCACCATGCTGCCCCTGTATACAGTATATGACACTACAGAGGATGTGTGCAGACTATCACACCTTATATACCACCATACTGCCTCTGTATACAGTATATGACACTACAGAGGATGTGTGCAGACTATCACACCTTATATACCACCATGCTGCCCTGTATACAGTATATGACACTAGAGGATGTGTGCAGACTATCACACCTTATATACCACCATACTGCTCCTGTATACAGTATATGACACTACAGAGGATGTGTCTGCAGACTATCGCACCTTATATACCACCATGCTGCCCCTGTATACAGTATATGACACTACAGAGGATGTGTGCAGACTATCACACCTTATATACCACCATGCTGCCCCTGTATACAGTATATGACACTACAGAGGATGTGTGCAGACTATCGCACCTTATATACCACCATGCTGCCCCTGTATACAGTATATGACACTACAGAGGATATTTATGCAGACTATCACACCTTATATACCACCATGCTGCCCTGTATACAGTATATGACACTACAGAGGATATTTATGCAGACTATCACACCTTATATACCACCATACTGCCCCTGTATACAGTATATGACACTACAGAGGATGTGTGTGCAGACTATCACACCTTATATACCACCATGCTACCTCTGTATACAGTATATGACACTACAGAGGATGTGTGCAGACCATCACACCTTATATACCACCATGCTGCCCCTGTATACAGTATATGACACTACAGAGGATGTGTGCAGACTATCGCACCTTATATACCACCATGCTGCCCCTGTATACAGTATATGACACTACAGAGGATATTTAAAGCAGACTATCGCACCTTATATACCACCATACTGCCCCTGTATACAGTATATGACACTACAGAGGATATATATGCAGACTATCACACCTTATATACCACCATGCTGCCCCTGTATACAGTATATGACACTACAGAGGATGTGTGCAGACTATCACACCTTATATACACCATGCTGCCCCTGTATACAGTATATGACACTACAGAGGATGTGTGTGCAGACTATCACACTTATATACCACCATGCTACCTCTGTATACAGTATATGACACTACAGAGGATGTGTGTGCAGACTATCACACCTTATATACCACCATGCTACCTCTGTATACAGTATATGACACTACAGAGGATGTGTGCAGACTATCACACCTTATATACCACCATGCTGCCCCTGTATACAGTATATGACACTACAGAGGATGTGTGCAGACTATCACACCTTATATACCACCATACTGCTCCTGTATACAGTATATGACACTACAGAGGATGTGTCTGCAGACTATCACACCTTATATACCACCATGCTGCCCCTGTATACAGTATATGACACTAGAGGATGTGTGCAGACTATCACACCTTATATACCACCATGCTGCCCCTGTAAACAGTATATGACACTACAGAAGATATATATGCAGACTATCACACCTTATATACCACCATACTGCCTCTGTATACAGTATATGACACTACAGAGGATGTGTGCAGACTATCACACCTTATATACCACCATACTGCCCTGTATACAGTATATGGCACTACAGAAGATATATATGCAGACTATCACACCTTATATATCACCATGCTGCCTCTGTATACAGTATATGACACTACAGAGGATGTGTGTGCAGACTATCACACCTTATATACCACCATGCTGCCTCTGTATACAGTATGACACTACAGAGGATGTGTGCAGACTATCGCACCTTATATACCACCATACTGCCCCTGTATACAGTATATGACACTACAGAGGATGTGTGCAGACTATCACACCTTATATACCACCATACTGCCTCTGTATACAGTATGACACTACAGAGGATGTGTGTGCAGACTATCACACCTTATATATCACCATGCTACCCCTGTATACAGTATATGACACTACAGAGAAGGTGTGCAGACTATCACACCTTATATACCACCATGCTGACCCTGTATACAGTATATGACACTACAGAGGATGTATGCAGACTATCGCACCTTATATACCACCATGCTACCCCTGTATACAGTATATGACACTACAGAGGATGTGTGCAGACTATCACACCTTATATACCACCATACTGCCCCTGTATACAGTATATGACACTACAGAGGATGTGTGCAGACTATCACACCTTATATACCACCATACTGCCTCTGTATACAGTATGACACTACAGAGGATGTGTGTGCAGACTATCACACCTTATATATCACCATGCTACCCCTGTATACAGTATATGACACTACAGAGAAGGTGTGCAGACTATCACACCTTATATACCACCATGCTGACCCTGTATACAGTATATGACACTACAGAGGATGTATGCAGACTATCACACCTTATATACCACCATGCTACCCCTGTATACAGTATATATGACACTACAGAGGATGTGTGCAGACTATCACACATTATATACCACCATGCTGCCCCTGTATACAGTATATGACACTACAGAGGATGTGTGCAGACTATTGCACTCCTTATAGGAAGTGCTGACAGTAATGGGGTGCACAGTCGGGCCCCGCCCTGGGCTCATACATGCGCTTCCGCTCAGCGCAGCGTTCTGCAGCTCCCGTTCTCTCCGGTCCAGTTCTTCTGCCTTGCGGTTCAGCTCCTCCTGACGTCGTAACAGATCGGCCGTTGCTGCAGCTGTAGATTCCTTCACACAAAGAAAAAGAAGCACAATAAGAAGAAGGTCTGGAGCCGCCACACGTACATGGGAGACGCATCTCCTCGGGTCCCCCCCCCCCCCGCCCCCGCTTATTATACAGGTATATAGGTATATGAGGTAGTGTCTCCTACATATATATCTCCTGGGGAAGCCATGGCAGGCTATTATTATACAGGTATATAGGTATATGAGGTAGTGTCTCCTATATATATCCTGGGGAAGCCATGGCAGGCTATTATTATACAGGTATATAGGTATATGAGGTGATGTCCTCTATATGTGGAACCCTCCGTGGACAATTACTGGTAACCATTAGACGGTGACTACCTGTGTACCGTAGGAGCCGTAGTTCTTGGGTTCGGTGGGACTCTGCTTTTTGGCCCCTGGGGTGACAGTCGGCTGCAGCGTAGCGGCAGGCAGAGGGGCGGCAGGCTGGACTGACGGCTCATGATAAGGCGGAGGTACCTGGAAAAGCAATAGATCAATCACAAAGCCGTACATTATAATTATATAATACACAACCGAGACCAAAAGACGCACGAAGAAACACACAAAGACAAGGAAACATAAAACTCCCTCACCCCGAGGTTATCAAATGGATTGTAGACATCTAAGGTGGCGTACTGGGTGGTGGGCCGATGCTCCATCACTGCAGGGTCCTGAGAAGAGGAAGAAGTAGTATGAAACACTATGGAGAAACCAGCTCAGGAGGAGAGGAGAGGGGGGATCCATCTACAGGAGGAGGAGAGGAGAGGGGTGATCCATCTACAGGAGGAGGAGGAGAGGGGTGATCCATCTACAGGAGGAGGAGGAGGAGGAGAGGGGTGATCCATCTACAGGAGGAGGAGAAGAGGAGAGGGGTGATCCATCTACAGGAGGAGGAGGAGGAGAGGGGTGATCCATCTACAGGAGGAGGAGAAGAGGAGAGGGGTGATCCATCTACAGGAGGAGGAGGAGGAGAGGGGTGATCCATCTACAGGAGGAGGAGGAGGAGGAGAGGGGTGATCCATCTACAGGAGGAGGAGAGGAGAGGGGTGATCCATCTACAGGAGGAGGAGGAGGAGGAGAGGGGTGATCCATCTACAGGAGGAGGAGGAGGAGGAGAGGGGTGATCCATCTACAGGAGGAGGAGGAGGAGGAGAGGGGTGATCCATCTACAGGAGGAGGAGAGGAGAGGGGTGATCCATCTACAGGAGGAGGAGAAGAGGAGAGGGGTGATCCATCTACAGGAGGAGGAGAAGAGGAGAGGGGTGATCCATCTACAGGAGGAGGAGAAGAGGAGAGGGGTGATCCATCTACAGGAGGAGGAGAGGAGAGGGGGGATCCATCTACAGGAGGAGGAGGAGAGGGGTGATCCATCTACAGGAGGAGGAGAGGAGAGGATAGGGGTGATCCATCTACAGGAGGAGGAGAAGAGGAGAGGGGTGATCCATCTACAGGAGGAGGAGGAGAGGAGAGGGGTGATCCATCTACAGGAGGAGAGGAGAGGGGTGATCCATCTACAGGAGGAGGAGGAGGAGAGGGGGGATCCATCTACAGGAGGAGGAGAGGAGAGGGGTGATCCATCTACAGGAGGAGGAGAGGAGAGGGGTGATCCATCTACAGGAGGAGGAGAGGGGGGATCCATCTACAGGAGGAGGAGGAGAGGGGTGATCCACCTACAGGAGGAGGAGGAGGAGAGGAGAGGGGTGATCCATCTACAGGAGGAGGAGGAGAGGAGAGGGGATCCATCTACAGGAGGAGGAGAGGAGAGGGGTGATCCATCTACAGGAGGAGGAGGAGAGGAGAGGGGTGATCCATCTACAGGAGGAGGAGGAGAGGAGAGGGGTGATCCATCTACAGGAGGAGGAGGAGAGGAGAGGGTGATCCATCTACAGGAGGAGGAGGAGAGGAGAGGGGTGATCCATCTACAGGAGGAGGAGAGGAGAGGGGTGATCCATCTACAGGAGGAGGAGGAGGAGAGGGGGGATCCATCTACAGGAGGACGAGAGGAGAGGGGTGATCCACCTACAGGAGGAGGAGGAGAGGGGTGATCCATCTACAGGAGGAGGAGGAGAGGAGAGGGGTGATCCATCTACAGGAGGAGGAGAGGAGAGGGGTGATCCATCTACAGGAGGAGGAGGAGAGGAGAGGGGTGATCCATCTACAGGAGGAGGAGGAGAGGAGAGGGGTGATCCATCTACAGGAGGAGGAGGAGAGGAGAGGGGTGATCCATCTACAGGAGGAGGAGAGGAGAGGGGTGATCCATCTACAGGAGGAGGAGGAGGAGAGGGGGGATCCATCTACAGGAGGAGGAGAGGAGAGGGGTGATCCATCTACAGGAGGAGAAGAGGAGTGATCCATCTACAGGAGGAGAAGAGGAGAGGGGTGATCCATCTAGAGGAGGAGGAGAGGGGAGGGGTGATCCATCTACAGGAGGAGGAGAGGAGAGGGGTGATCCATCTACAGGAGGAGGAGGAGGAGGAGAGGAGTGATCCATCTACAGGAGGAGGAGGAGAGGAGTGATCCATCTACAGGAGGAGAGGAGAGGGGTGATCCATCTACAGGAGGAGGAGGAGAGGAGAGGATAGGGGTGATCCATCTACAGGAGGAGAGGAGAGGGGATCTATCTACAGGAGGCGGAGAGAGAGAGGGTGATCCATCTACAGGAGAGGAGAGGGGTGGTCCATCTACAGGAGGAGAGGAGAGGGGTGATCCATCTACAGGAGGAGGAGGAGAGGGGTGATCCATCTACAGGAGAGGAGAGGGGTGATCCATCTACAGGAGGAGGAGGAGAGGGGTGATCCATCTACAGGAGGAGGAGAGGGGTGATCCACCTACAGGAGGAGGAGGAGAGGAGAGGGGTGATCCATCTACAGGAGGAGGAGAGGAGAGGGGTGATCCATCTACAGGAGGAGGAGAGAAGAGGGGTGATCCATCTACAGGAGGAGGAGGAGGAGGAGGAGAGGAGTGATCCATCTACAGGAGGAGGAGAGGAGAAGAGTGATCCATCTACAGGAGGAGGAGGAGATAGGGGTGATCCATCTACAGGAGGAGGAGAGGAGAGGGTGATCCACCTACAGGAGGAGAGGATAGGGGTGCTCCATCTACAGGAGGAGGAGAGGGGTGATCCATCTACAGGAGGAGGAGAGGAGAGGGTGATCCATCTACAGGAGGAGGAGAGGGGTGATCCATCTACAGGAGGAGGAGGAGAGGAGAGGGGTGATCCATCTACAGGAGGAGGAGGAGGAGAGGGGTGATCCATCTACAGGAGGAGGAGAGGATAGGTGTGATCCATCTACAGGAGGAGGAGGAGGAGAGGGGTGATCCATCTACAGGAGGAGAGGACAGGGGTGATCCATCTACAGGAGGAGGAGAGGAGAGGGATCCATCTACAGGAGGAGGAGAGGAGAGGGGTGATCCATCTACAGGAGGAGAGGACAGGGGTGATCCATCTACAGGAGGAGGAGAGGAGGGATCCATCTACAGGAGGAGGAGAGGAGAGGGATCCATCTACAGGAGGAGGAGAGGAGAGGGGTGATCCCTCTACAGGAGGAGGAGGAGGAGAGGGGTGATCCATCTACAGGAGGAGGAGGAGAGGGGTGATCCATCTACAGGAGGAGGAGGAGAGGGGTGATCCATCTACAGGAGGAGGAGGAGAGGGGTGATCCATCTACAGGAGGAGGAGGAGGAGAGGGGTGATCCATCTACAGGAGGAGGAGGAGGAGAGGGGTGATCCATCTACAGGAGGAGGAGGAGGAGAGGGGTGATCCATCTACAGGAGGAGGAGGAGGAGAGGGGTGATCCATCTACAGGAGGAGGAGGAGGAGAGGGGTGATCCATCTACAGGAGGAGGAGGAGGAGAGGGGTGATCCATCTACAGGAGGAGGAGGAGAGGGGTGATCCATCTACAGGAGGAGGAGGAGAGGGGTGATCCATCTACAGGAGGAGGAGGAGAGGGGTGATCCATCTACAGGAGGAGGAGGAGAGGGGTGATCCATCTACAGGAGGAGGAGGAGAGGGGTGATCCATCTACAGGAGGAGGAGGAGAGGGGTGATCCATCTACAGGAGGAGGAGGAGAGGGGGTGATCATCTACAGGAGGAGGAGGAGAGGGGTGATCCATCTACAGGAGGAGGAGAGGAGAGGGGTGATCCATCTACAGGAGGAGGAGAGGAGAGGGGTGATCCATCTACAGGAGGAGGAGAGGAGAGGGGTGATCCATCTACAGGAGGAGGAGAGGAGAGGGGTGATCCATCTACAGGAGGAGGAGAGGAGAGGGGTGATCCATCTACAGGAGGAGGAGAGGAGAGGGGTGATCCATCTACAGGAGGAGGAGAGGAGAGGGGGGATCCATCTACAGGAGGAGAGGAGAGGGGATCTATCTACAGGAGGAGGAGAGGAGAGGGGATCTATCTACAGGAGGAGGAGAGGGGTGATCCATCTACAGGAGGAGGAGGAGGAGAGGGGATCTATCTACAGGAGGAGGAGGAGGAGGAGAGGGGTGATCCATCTACAGGAGGAGGAGAGGAGAGGGGTGATCCATCTACAGGAGGAGGAGAGAGGGGATCCATCTACAGGAGGAGGAGAGAGGGTGATCCATCTACAGGAGGAGGAGAGAGGGGATCCATCTACAGGAGGAGGAGAGGAGAGGGGTGATCCATCTACAGGAGGAGGAGAGGAGAGGGGTGATCCATCTACAGGAGGAGGAGAGGAGAGGGATCCATCTACAGGAGGAGGAGAGAGAGGGGGGATCCATCTACAGGAGGAGAGGAGAGGGGGATCCATCTACAGGAGGAGAGGAGAGGGGGGATCCATCTACAGGAGGAGAGGAGAGGGGGGATCCATCTACAGGAGGAGAGGAGAGGGGATCTATCTACAGGAGGAGGAGAGGAGAGGGGATCTATCTACAGGAGGAGGAGAGGGGTGATCCATCTACAGGAGGAGGAGAGGAGAGGGGGGATCCATCTACAGGAGGAGGAGAGGGGTGATCCATCTACAGGAGGAGGAGAGGAGAGGGGGGATCCATCTACAGGAGGAGAGGAGAGGGGATCTATCTACAGGAGGAGGAGAGGAGAGGGGATCTATCTACAGGAGGAGGAGAGGGGGGATCCATCTACAGGAGGAGGAGAGGAGAGGGGGGATCCATCTACAGGAGGAGGAGAGGAGAGGGGGGATCCATCTACAGGAGGAGGAGAGGAGAGGGGGGATCCATCTACAGGAGGAGGAGAGGGGTGATCCATCTACAGGAGGAGGAGGAGAGGAGAGGGGTGATACCTACAGGAGGAGGAGAGGAGAGGGGTGATCCATCTACAGGAGGAGGAGAGGAGAGGGGTGATCCATCTACAGGAGGAGGAGGAGAGGAGAGGGGTGATCCACCTACAGGAGGAGGAGAGGAGAGGGTGATCCATCTACAGGAGGAGGAGGAGAGGAGAGGGGTGATCCACCTACAGGAGGAGGAGAGGAGAGGGGTGATCCATCTACAGGAGGAGAGGAGAGGAGAGGGGTGATCCATCTACAGGAGGAGGAGAGGAGAGGGGGGATCCATCTACAGGAGGAGAGGAGAGGGGTGATCCATCTACAGGAGGAGGAGGAGAGGAGAGGGGTGATCCATCTACAGGAGGAGGAGGAGGAGGAGGAGGAGGAGAGGGGTGATCCATCTACAGGAGAAGGAGAGGAGAGGGGTGATCCATCTACAGGAGGAGGAGAGGAGAGGGGGGATCCAAAGAGAGTGATTGGGCGCCCCCGGTAACAGGCTTTCCCGGGGGGCTCCGGGTCCTGTACGGGGCTCCACACTCCTCTCTGCAGGGAGCCGTCCGGTTCTCGGTACCTGGAAGGGGTTGTCCAGCTCGTTGTACGGGGCCGCCATGTCTCCGCTCTGTACAAGACACAACCCGGAAGAGCCGCAGAATGCCGGTCACATGCAGGTCCCGTGATCTGACGTCTGTCACGTGACCCCCGATTGCGCCGGCGGCGCCCTCTGACGTCATCCTCTCGCTTTTTATAGTATAATGACCTCTGTACTGTGTAATAACCCCGCCCCCCTCTATACACCCATCACTACTACCACCATCATCCTCTATACACCCATCACTACTACCACCATCATCCTCTATACACCCATCACTACTACCACCATCATCCTCTACACCCATCACTACTACCACCATCATCCTCTACACCCATCACTACTACCACCATCATCCTCTACACCCATCACTACTACCACCATCATCCACAACACCCATCACTACTACCACCATCATCCTCTACACCCATCACTACTACCACCATCATCCCCTACACCCATCACTACTACCACCATCATCCTCTACACCCATCACTACTACCACCATCATCCCCTACACCCATCACTACTACCACCATCATCCTCTCTACACCCATCACTACTACCACCATCATCCTCTATACACCATCACTACTACCACCATCATCCTCCACCCATCACTACTACCACCATCATCCTCTCTACACCCATCACTACTACCACCATCATCCTCTACACCCATCACTACTACCACCACCATCATCCCCTACACCCATCACTACTACCACTATCATCCCCTACACCCATCACTACTACCACCATCATCCTCTATACACCCATCACTACTACCACCACCATCATCCTCTACACTCATCACTACTACCACTATCATCCCCTACACCCATCACTACTACCACCATCATCCTCTATACACCCATCACTACTACCACCACCATCATCATCCTCTACACCCATCACTACTACCACCATCATCCTCTACACCCATCACTACTACCATCATCCTCTACACCCATCACTACTACCACCATCATCATCCTCTACACCCATCACTACTACTACCATCATCATCCTCTATACACCCATCACTACTACCATCATCATCCTCTACACCCATCACTACTACCATCATCCTCTATACACCCATCACTACTACTACCATCATCATCCTCTATACACCCATCACTACTACCACCACATCATCCTCTACACCCATCACTACTACCACCATCATCATCCTCTACACCATCACTACTACTACCATCATCATCCTCTATACACCATCACTACTACCACCATCATCATCCTCTACACCCATCACTATACCACCATCATCATCCTCTACATCCATCACTACTACCACCATCATCCTCTCTACACCCATCACTACTACCACCATCATCCTCTCTACACCCATCACTACTACCACCATCATCCCCTACACCCATCACTACTACCACCATCATCCTCTACACCCATCACTACTACCACCATCATCCTCTCTACACCATCACTATACCACCATCATCCTCTCTACACCCATCACTACTACCACCATCATCCTCTACACCCATCACTACTACCACCATCATCCTCTACACCCATCACTACTACCACCATCATCCTCTACACCCATCACTACTACCACCATCATCCCCTACACCTATCACTACTACCACCATCATCCTCTACACCTATCACTACTACCACCATCATCCTCTACACCCTCACTACTACCACCATCATCCGCTACACCCCATCACTACTACCACCATCATCCCCTACACCTATCACTACTACCACCATCATCCTCTACACCCATCACTACTACCACCATCATCTCTCTACACCCATCACTACTACCACCATCATCCGCTACACCCATCACTACTACCACCATCATCCCCTACACCTATCACTACTACCACCATCATCCTCTACACTCATCACTACTACCACCATCATCCTCTATACACCCATCACTACCACCACCATCATCCTCTACACTCATCACTACTACCACTATCATCCCCTACACCCATCACTACTACCACCATCATCCTCTATACACCCATCACTACTACCACCACCATCATCATCCTCTACACCCATCACTACTACCACCATCATCCCCTACACCTATCACTACTACCACCATCATCCTCTACACCCATCACTACTACCACCATCATCCTCTCTACACCCATCACTACTACCACCATCATCCTCTATACACCCATCACTACTACTACCACCATCATCCTCTACACCCATCACTACTACCACCATCATCCTCTATACACCCATCACTACTACCACCATCATCTCTCTACACCCATCACTACTACCACCACCATCATCCTCTACACCCATCACTACTACCACCATCATCCTCTACACCCATCACTACTACCACCATCATCCTCTACACCCATCACTACTACCACCATCATCCTCTACACCCATCACTACTACCACCATCATCCTCTACACCCATCACTACTACCACCATCATCCTCTATACACCCATCACTACTACCACCATCATCCTCTACACCCATCACTACTACCACCATCATCCTCTACACCCATCACTACTACCACCATCATCCTCTACACCCATCACTACTACCACCATCATCATCCTCTACACCCATCACTACTACCACCATCATCCTCTACACCCATCACTACTACCACCATCATCCTCTACACCCATCACTACTACCACCATCATCCTCTACACCCATCACTACTACCACCATCATCCTATACACCCATCACTACTACCATCATCATCCTCTACACCCATCACTACTACCACCATCATCATCCTCTACACCCATCACTACTACCACCATCATCATCCTCTACACCCATCACTACTACCACCATCATCCTCTATACACCCATCACTACTACCACCATCATCTCTCTACACCCATCACTACTACCACCATCATCTCTCTACACCCATCACTACTACCACCATCATCCTCTACACCCATCACTACTACCACCACCATCATCCTCTACACCCATCACTACTACCATCATCATCCTCTACACCCATCACTACTACCACCATCATCATCCTCTACACCCATCACTACTACCACCATCATCCTCTACACCCATCACTACTACCACCATCATCCTCTACACCATCACTACTACCACCATCATCCTCTACACCCATCACTACTACCACCATCATCCTCTACACCCATCACTACTACCACCATCATCTCTATACACCCATCACTACTACCACCATCATCATCCTCTACACCCATCACTACTACCACCATCATCCTCTACACCCATCACTACTACCACCATCATCTCCTCTACACCCATCACTACTACCACCATCATCCTCTACACCCATCACTACTACCACCATCATCCTCTACACCCATCACTACTACCACCATCATCCTCTACACCCATCACTACTACCACCATCATCCTCTCTACACCCATCACTACTACCACCATCATCCTCTACACATATCACTACTACCACCATCATCCTCTACACCTATTACTACTACCACCATCATCCTCTCTACACCCATCACTACTACCACCATCATCATCCCCTACACCCATCACTACTACCACCATCATCTCTCTACACCGATCACTACTACCACCATCATCCTCTACACCCATCACTACTACCACCATCATCCTCTCTACACCCATCACTACTACCACCATCATCCTCTACACCCATCACTACTACCACCATCATCCTCTACACCCATCACTACTACCACCATCATCCCCTACACCCATCACTACTACCACCATCATCCTCTCTACACCCATCACTACTACCACCATCATCCTCTACACCCATCACTACTACCACCATCAGCCTCTACACCCATCACTACTACTACTACCACCATCATCTCTCTACCCATCACTACTACCACCACCATCATCCTCTACACCCATCACTACTACCACCATCATCCTCTACACCCATCACTACTACCACTATCATCCCCTACACCCATCACTACTACCACCATCATCCTCTCTACACCCATCACTACTACCACCACCATCATCCTCTACACCCATCACTACTACCACCATCATCCTCTACACCCATCACTACTACCACCATCATCCTCTACACCCATCACTACTACTACCACCATCATCTCTCTACACCCATCACTACTACCACCACCATCATCCTCTACACCCATCACTACTACCACCATCATCCTCTACACCCATCACTACTACCACTATCATCCCCTACACCCATCACTACTACCACCATCATCCCCTACACCCATCACTACTACCACCATCATCCTCTCTACACCCATCACTACTACCACCATCATCCTCTACACCCATCACTACTACCACCATCATCCTCTACACCCATCACTACTACTACTACCACCATCATCTCTCTACACCCATCACTACTACCACCACCATCATCCTCTACACCCATCACTACTACCACCATCATCCTCTACACCCATCACTACTACCACTATCATCCCCTACACCCATCACTACTACCACCATCATCCTCTCTACACCCATCACTACTACCACCATCATCCTCTACACCCATCACTACTACCACTATCATCCCCTACACCCATCACTACTACCACCATCATCTCTCTACACCCATCACTACTACCACCATCATCTCTCTACACCCATCACTACTACCACCATCATCCTCTACACCCATCACTACTACCACCATCATCCTCTACACCCATCACTACCACCACCATCATCCTCTACACCCATCACTACTACCACTATCATCCCCTACACCCATCACTACTACCACCATCATCCTCTACACCCATCACTACTACCACCATCATCCTCTACACCCATCACTACCACCACCATCATCCTCTACACCCATCACTACTACCACTATCATCCCCTACACCCATCACTACTACCACTATCATCCCCTACACCCATCACTACTACCACCATCATCCTCTCTACACCCATCACTACTACCACCACCATCATCCTCTACACCCATCACTACTACCACCATCATCATCCTCTACACCCATCACTACTACCACCATCATCCTCTCTACACCCATCACTACTACCACCATCATCCTCTCTACACCCATCACTACTACCACCATCATCCTCTACACCCATCACTACTACCACCACCATCATCCTCTACACCCATCACTACTACCACCATCACCCCCTACACCCATCACTACTACCACTATCATCCCCTACACCCATCACTACTACCACCATCATCCTCTATACACCCATCACTACTACCACCATCATCCTCTACACCCATCACTACTACCACCACCATCATCCCCTACACCCATCACTACTACCACCATCATCTCTCTACACCCATCACTACTACCACCATCATCCTCTACACCCATCACTACTACCACCACCATCATCCTCTACACCCATCACTACTACCACATCATCCTCTCTACACCCATCACTACTACCACCATCATCCTCTACACCCATCACTACTACCACCACATCATCTCTACACCCATCACTACTACCACCATCATCCTCTATACACCCATCACTACTACCACCATCATCCTCTCTACACCCATCACTACTACCACCACCATCCCCTACACCCATCACTACTACTACCACCATCATCCTCTCTACACCCATCACTACTACCACCATCATCCTCTACACCCATCACTACTACCACCATCATCCCCTCTACACTCATCACTACTACCACCATCATCTCTCTACACCCATCACTACTACCACCATCATCCTCTACACCCATCACTACTACCACCATCATCCTCTCTACACCCATCACTACTACCACCATCATCCTCTACACCCATCACTACTACCACCATCATCCTCTACACCCATCACTACTACCACTATCATCCCTACACCCATCACTACTACCACCATCATCCTCTCTACACCCATCACTACTACCACCATCATCCCCTCTACACCCATCACTACTACCCATCATCTCTCTACACCCATCACTACTACCACCATCATCCTCTACACCCATCACTACTACCACCATCATCCCCTCTA
Organism: Dendropsophus ebraccatus; assembly: GCF_027789765.1. Classification (NCBI taxonomy): domain Eukaryota; kingdom Metazoa; phylum Chordata; class Amphibia; order Anura; family Hylidae; genus Dendropsophus; species Dendropsophus ebraccatus. The sequence goes on along the minus strand of NC_091466.1, from coordinate 2,166,967 downwards.
CACCCATCACTACTACCACCATCATCTCTCTACACCCATCACTACCACCACCATCATCCTCTACACCCATCACTACTACCACCATCATCTCTCTACACCCATCACTACTACCACCATCATCCTCTACACCCATCACTACTACCACTATCATCCCCTACACCCATCACTACTACCACCATCACCCCCTACACCCATCACTACTACCACCATCATCCTCTACACCCATCACTACTACCACCATCATCCTCTCTACACCCATCACTACTACCACCATCATCCTCTACACCCATCACTACTACCACCATCATCCTCTACACCCATCACTACTACCACCATCATCCTCCACACCCATCACTACTACCACCATCATCCTCTCTACACCCATCACTACTACCACCACCATCATCCTCTTCACCCATCACTACTACCACCATCATCCTCTCTACACCCATCACTACTACCACCATCATCCTCTACACCCATCACTACTACCACCATCATCCTCTCTACACCCATCACTACTACCACCATCATCCTCTACACCCATCACTACTACCACCACCATCATCCTCTACACCCATCACTACTACCACCATCATCCTCTCTACACCCATCACTACTACCACCATCATCCTCTACACCCATCACTACTACCACCACCATCATCCTCTACACCCATCACTACTACCACCATCATCCTCTACACCCATCACTACTACCACCATCATCCTCTATACACCCATCACTACTACCACCACCATCATCCTCTACACCCATCACTACTACCACCATCATCCTCTCTACACCCATCACTACTACCACCACCATCATCCTCTTCACCCATCACTACTACCACCATCATCCTCTCTACACCCATCACTACTACCACCATCATCCTCTACACCCATCACTACTACCACCATCATCCTCTCTACACCCATCACTACTACCACCATCATCCTCTACACCCATCACTACTACCACCACCATCATCCTCTACACCCATCACTACTACCACCATCATCCTCTCTACACCATCACTACTACCACCATCATCCTCTACACCCATCACTACTACCACCACCATCATCCTCTACACCCATCACTACTACCACCATCATCCTCTACACCCATCACTACTACCACCATCATCCTCTATACACCCATCACTACTACCACCACCATCATCCTCTACACCCATCACTACTACCACCATCATCCTCTCTACACCCATCACTACTACCACCATCATCCTCTACACCCATCACTACTACCACCACCATCATCCTCTACACCCATCACTACTACCACCATCATCCTCTACACCCATCACTACTACCACCATCATCCTCTACACCCCATCACTACTACCACCATCATCCTCTACACCCATCACTACTACCACCATCATCCTCTACACACCATCACTACTACCACCATCATCCTCTACACCCATCACTACTACCACCATCATCCTCTCTACACCCATCACTACTACCACCATCATCCTCTACACCCATCACTACTACCACCATCATCCTCTACAACCCATCACTACTACCACCCATCATCCCTACACCCATCACTACTACCACCATCATCCTATACACCCATCACTACTACCATCATCATCCTCTACACCCATCACTACTACCACCATCATCATCCTCTACACCCATCACTACTACCACCATCATCATCCTCTACACCCATCACTACTACCACCATCATCCTCTACACCCATCACTACTACCACCATCATCCTCTACACCTATCACTACTACCACCATCATCCTCTACACCCATCACTACTACCACCATCATCCTCTACACCCATCACTACTACCACCATCATCCTCTACACCCATCACTACTACCACCATCATCCTCTACACCCATCACTACTACCACCATCATCCTCTCTACACCCATCACTACTACCACCATCATCCTCTACACCCATCACTACTACCACCATCATCCTCTACACCCATCACTACTACCACCATCATCCCCTACACCCATCACTACTACCACCATCATCCTCTCTACACCCATCACTACTACCACCATCATCCTCTACACCCATCACTACTACCACCATCATCCTCTACACCCATCACTACTACTACTACCACCATCATCTCTCTACACCCATCACTACTACCACCACCATCATCCTCTACACCCATCACTACTACCACCATCATCCTCTACACCCATCACTACTACCACTATCATCCCCTACACCCATCACTACTACCACCATCATCCTCTCTACACCCATCACTACTACCACCACCATCATCCTCTACACCCATCACTACTACCACCATCATCCTCTACACCCATCACTACTACCACCATCATCCTCTACACCCATCACTACTACTACCACCATCATCTCTCTACACCCATCACTACTACCACCACCATCATCCTCTACACCCATCACTACTACCACCATCATCCTCTACACCCATCACTACTACCACCATCATCCCCTACACCCATCACTACTACCACCATCATCCCCTACACCCATCACTACTACCACCATCATCCTCTCTACACCCATCACTACTACCACATCATCCTCTACACCCATCACTAATACCACCATCATCTCTACACCCATCACTACTACCACCATCATCTCTCTACACCCATCACTACTACCACCATCATCATCCTCTACACCCATCACTACTACCACCATCATCCTCTACACCCATCACTACTACCACTATCATCCCCTACACCCATCACTACTACCACCATCATCCTCTCTACACCCATCACTACTACCACCATCATCCTCTACACCCATCACTACTACCACTATCATCCCCTACACCCATCACTACTACCACCATCATCTCTCTACACCCATCACTACTACCACCATCATCCTCTCTACACCCATCACTACTACCACCATCATCCTCTCTACACCCATCACTACTACCACCATCATCCTCTACACCCATCACTACTACCACCATCATCCTCTACACCCATCACTACCACCACCATCATCCTCTACACCCATCACTACTACCACTATCATCCCCTACACCAACACTACTACCACCATCATCCTCTACACCCATCACTACTACCACCATCATCCTCTACACCCATCACTACCACCACCATCATCCTCTACACCCATCACTACTACCACTATCATCCCCTACACCCATCACTACTACCACTATCATCCCCTACACCCATCACTACTACCACCATCATCCTCTCTACACCCATCACTACTACCACCACCATCATCCTCTACACCCATCACTACTACCACCATCATCATCCTCTACACCCATCACTACTACCACCATCATCCTCTACACCCATCACTACTACCACCATCATCCTCTACACCCATCACTACTACTACTACCACCATCATCTCTCTACACCCATCACTACTACCACCACCATCATCCTCTACACCCATCACTACTACCACCATCATCCTCTCTACACCCATCACTACTACCACCATCATCCTCTCTACACCCATCACTACTACCACCATCATCCTCTCTACACCCATCACTACTACCACCATCATCCTCTCTACACCCATCACTACTACCACCAGCATCCTCTACACCCATCACTACTACCACCACCATCATCCTCTACACCCATCACTACTACCACCATCACCCCCTACACCCATCACTACTACCACTATCATCCCCTACACCCATCACTACTACCACCATCATCCTCTATACACCCATCACTACTACCACCATCATCCTCTACACCCATCACTACTACCACCACCATCATCCCCTACACCCATCACTACTACCACCATCATCTCTCTACACCCATCACTACTACCACCATCATCCTCTACACCCATCACTACTACCACCACCATCATCCTCTACACCCATCACTACTACCACCATCATCCTCTCTACACCCATCACTACTACCACCATCATCCTCTACACCCATCACTACTACCACCATCATCCTCTACACCCATCACTACTACCACCATCATCCTCTCTACACCCATCACTACTACCACCATCATCCTCTATACACCCATCACTACTACCACCATCATCCTCTCTACACCCATCACTACTACCACCACCATCCCCTACACCCATCACTACTACTACCACCATCATCCTCTCTACACCCATCACTACTACCACCATCATCCTCTACACCCATCACTACTACCCCACCATCATCCCTCTACACCCATCACTACTACCACCATCATCCTCTCTACACCCATCACTACTACCACCATCATCCTCTACACCCATCACTACTACCACCATCATCCTCTCTACACCCATCACTACTACCACCATCATCCTCTACACCCATCACTACTACCACCATCATCTCTCTACACCCATCACTACTACCACCATCATCCTCTATACACCCATCACTACTACCACCATCATCCTCTCTACACCCATCACTACTACCACCATCATCCTCTCTACACCCATCACTACTACCACCATCATCCTCTACACCCATCACTACTACCACCATCATCCCCTCTACACCCATCACTACTACCACCATCATCTCTCTACACCCATCACTACCACCACCATCACCCCCTACACCCATCACTACTACCACTATCATCCCCTACACCCATCACTACTACCACCATCACCCCCTACACCCATCACTACTACCACCATCATCCTCTACACCCATCACTACTACCACCATCATCCTCTCTACACCCATCACTACTACCACCATCATCCTCTACACCCATCTACTACCACCATCATCCTCTACACCCATCACTACTACCACCATCATCCTCCACACCCATCACTACTACCACCATCATCCTCTCTACACCCATCACTACTACCACCACCATCATCCTCTTCACCCATCACTACTACCACCATCATCCTCTACACCCATCACTACTACCACCATCATCCTCTACACCCATCACTACTACCACCATCATCCTCTCTACACCCATCACTACTACCACCATCATCCTCTACACCCATCACTACTACCACCATCATCTCTCTACACCCATCACTACTACCACCATCACCCCCTACACCCATCACTACTACCACTATCATCCCCTACACCCATCACTACTACCACCACCATCATCCTCTACACCCATCACTACTACCACCATCATCCTCTCTACACCCATCACTACTACCACCACTATCATCCTCTACACCCATCACTACCACCACCATCATCCTCTACACCCATCACTACTACCACCATCATCCTCTACACCCATCACTACTACCACCATCATCCTCTACACCCATCACTACTACCACCATCATCCTCTATACACCCATCACTACTACCACCACCATCATCCTCTACACCCATCACTACTACCACCATCATCCTCTCTACACCCATCACTACTACCACCATCATCCTCTCTACACCCATCACTACTACCACCATCATCCTCTACACCCATCACTACTACCACCATCATCCTCTATACACCCATCACTACTACCACCATCATCTCTCTACACCCATCACTACTACCACCATCATCTCTCTACACCCATCACTACTACCACCATCATCCTCTACACCCATCACTACTACCACCATCATCTCTACACCCATCACTACTACCACCATCATCCTCTACACCCATCACTACTACCACCATCATCCTTTCCATCAGTCCTTTCTCTTTCACTGCAAGATGAAACACAAACACATATCAGATAAAGAGTTTATATACAGCAGATAGAAGCCCTGAGGAGCCACAGGAGCTTACAGTCTACAGGAACCAGGAGGAGCAGGATGAGCACTGCCGGAGCTCCTCTCATATACATGAGCCCTGAGGAGCCACAGGAGCTTACAGTCTACAGAACCAGGAGGAGCAGGATGAGCACTGCCGGAGCTCTCTCTATATACATGAGCCCTGACCACAGGAGCTTACAGTCTACAGGAACCAGGAGGAGCAGGATGAGCACTGCCGGAGCTCCTCTCTATATACATGAGCCCTGACCACAGGAGCTTACAGTCTACAGGAACCAGGAGGAGCAGGATGAGCACTGCCGGAGCTCCTCTCTATATACATGAGCCTGAGGAGCCACAGGAGCTTACAGTCTACAGGAACCAGGAGGAGCAGGATGAGCACTGCCGGAGCTCCTCTCTATATACATGAGCCCTGACCACAGGAGCTTACAGTCTACAGGAACCAGGAGGAGCAGGATGAGCACTGCCGGAGCTCCTCTCTATATACATGAGCCCTGAGGAGCCACAGGAGCTTACAGTCTACAGGAACCAGGAGGAGCAGGATGAGCACTGCCGGAGCTCCTCTCTATATACATGAGCCCTGACCACAGGAGCTTACAGTCTACAGGAACCAGGAGGAGCAGGATGAGCACTGCCGGAGCTCCTCTCTATATACATGAGCCCTGAGGAGCCACAGGAGCTTACAGTCTACAGGAACCAGGAGGAGCAGGATGAGCACTGCCGGAGCTCCTCTCTATATACATGAGCCCTGAGGAGCCACAGGAGCTTACAGTCTAAAGGAACCAGGAGGAGCAGGATGAGCACTGCCGGAGCTCCTCTCTATATACATGAGCCCTGACCACAGGAGCTTACAGTCTACAGGAACCAGGAGGAGCAGGATGAGCACTGCCGGAGCTCCTCTCTATATACATGAGCCTGACCACAGGAGCTTACAGTCTACAGGAACCAGGAGGAGCAGGATGAGCACTGCCGGAGCTCCTCTCTATATACATGAGCCCTGAGGAGCCACAGGAGCTTACAGTCTACAGGAACCAGGAGGAGCAGGATGAGCACTGCCGGAGCTCCTCTCTATATACATGAGCCCTGACCACAGGAGCTTACAGTCTACAGGAACCAGGAGGAGCAGGATGAGCACTGCCGGAGCTCCTCTCTATATACATGAGCCCTGACCACAGGAGCTTACAGTCTACAGGAACCAGGAGGAGCAGGATGAGCACTGCCGGAGCTTCTATATACATGAGCCCTGACCACAGGAGCTTACAGTCTACAGGAACCAGGAGGAGCAGGATGAGCACTGCCGGAGCTCCTCTCTATATACATGAGCCCTGACCACAGGAGCTTACAGTCTACAGGAACCAGGAGGAGCAGGATGAGCACTGCCGGAGCTCCTCTCTATATACATGAGCCCTGAGGAGCCACAGGAGCTTACAGTCTACAGGAACCAGGAGGAGCAGGATGAGCACTGCCGGAGCTCCTCTCTATATACATGAGCCCTGAGGAGCCACAGGAGCTTACAGTCTAAAGGAACCAGGAGGAGCAGGATGAGCACTGCCGGAGCTCCTCTCTATATACATGAGCCCTGACCACAGGAGCTTACAGTCTACAGGAACCAGGAGGAGCAGGATGAGCACTGCCGGAGCTCCTCTCTATATACATGAGCCCTGACCACAGGAGCTTACAGTCTACAGGAACCAGGAGGAGCAGGATGAGCACTGCCGGAGCTCCTCTCTATATACATGAGCCCTGACCACAGGAGCTTACAGTCTACAGGAACCAGGAGGAGCAGGATGAGCACTGCCGGAGCTCCTCTCTATATACATGAGCCCTGAGGAGCCACAGGAGCTTACAGTCTACAGGAACCAGGAGGAGCAGGATGAGCACTGCCGGAGCTCCTCTCTATATACATGAGCCCTGACCACAGGAGCTTACAGTCTACAGGAACCAGGAGGAGCAGGATGAGCACTGCCGGAGCTTCTATATACATGAGCCCTGACCACAGGAGCTTACAGTCTACAGGAACCAGGAGGAGCAGGATGAGCACTGCCGGAGCTCCTCTCTATATACATGAGCCCTGAGGAGCCACAGGAGCTTACAGTCTACAGGAACCAGGAGGAGCAGGATGAGCACTGCCGGAGCTCCTCTCTATATACATGAGCCCTGAGGAGCCACAGGAGCTTACAGTCTACAGGAACCAGGAGGAGCAGGATGAGCACTGCCGGAGCTCCTCTCTATATACATGAGCCCTGACCACAGGAGCTTACAGTCTACAGGAACCAGGAGGAGCAGGATGAGCACTGCCGGAGCTCCTCTCTATATACATGAGCCCTGACCACAGGAGCTTACAGTCTACAGGAACCAGGAGGAGCAGGATGAGCACTGCCGGAGCTCCTCTCTATATACATGAGCCCTGAGGAGCCACAGGAGCTTACAGTCTACAGGAACCAGGAGGAGCAGGATGAGCACTGCCGGAGCTCTCTCTATATACATGAGCCCTGACCACAGGAGCTTACAGTCTACAGGAACCAGGAGGAGCAGGATGAGCACTGCCGGAGCTCCTCTCTATATACATGAGCCCTGAGGAGCCACAGGAGCTTACAGTCTACAGGAACCAGGAGGAGCAGGATGAGCACTGCCGGAGCTCCTCTCTATATACATGAGCCCTGACCACAGGAGCTTACAGTCTACAGGAACCAGGAGGAGCAGGATGAGCACTGCCGGAGCTCCTCTCTATATACATGAGCCCTGAGGAGCCACAGGAGCTTACAGTCTACAGGAACCAGGAGGAGCAGGATGAGCACTGCCGGAGCTCCTCTCTATATACATGAGCCCTGAGGAGCCACAGGAGCTTACAGTCTAAAGGAACCAGGAGGAGCAGGATGAGCACTGCCGGAGCTCCTCTCTATATACATGAGCCCTGACCACAGGAGCTTACAGTCTACAGGAACCAGGAGGAGCAGGATGAGCACTGCCGGAGCTCCTCTCTATATACATGAGCCCTGACCACAGGAGCTTACAGTCTACAGGAACCAGGAGGAGCAGGATGAGCACTGCCGGAGCTCCTCTCTATACATGAGCCCTGAGGAGCCACAGGAGCTTACAGTCTACAGGAACCAGGAGGAGCAGGATGAGCACTGCCGGAGCTCCTCTCTATATACATGAGCCTGACCACAGGAGCTTACAGTCTACAGGAACCAGGAGGAGCAGGATGAGCACTGCCGGAGCTCCTCTCTATATACATGAGCCCTGACCACAGGAGCTTACAGTCTACAGGAACCAGAGGAGCAGGATGAGCACTGCCGGAGCTTCTATATACATGAGCCCTGACCACAGGAGCTTACAGTCTACAGGAACCAGGAGGAGCAGGATGAGCACTGCCGGAGCTCCTCTCTATATACATGAGCCCTGACCACAGGAGCTTACAGTCTACAGGAACCAGGAGGAGCAGGATGAGCACTGCCGGAGCTCCTCTCTATATACATGAGCCCTGAGGAGCCACAGGAGCTTACAGTCTACAGGAACCAGGAGGAGCAGGATGAGCACTGCCGGAGCTCCTCTCTATATACATGAGCCCTGAGGAGCCACAGGAGCTTACAGTCTAAAGGAACCAGGAGGAGCAGGATGAGCACTGCCGGAGCTCCTCTCTATATACATGAGCCCTGACCACAGGAGCTTACAGTCTACAGGAACCAGGAGGAGCAGGATGAGCACTGCCGGAGCTCCTCTCTATATACATGAGCCCTGACCACAGGAGCTTACAGTCTACAGGAACCAGGAGGAGCAGGATGAGCACTGCCGGAGCTCCTCTCTATATACATGAGCCCTGACCACAGGAGCTTACAGTCTACAGGAACCAGGAGGAGCAGGATGAGCACTGCCGGAGCTCCTCTCTATATACATGAGCCCTGAGGAGCCACAGGAGCTTACAGTCTACAGGAACCAGGAGGAGCAGGATGAGCACTGCCGGAGCTCCTCTCTATATACATGAGCCCTGACCACAGGAGCTTACAGTCTACAGGAACCAGGAGGAGCAGGATGAGCACTGCCGGAGCTTCTATATACATGAGCCCTGACCACAGGAGCTTACAGTCTACAGGAACCAGGAGGAGCAGGATGAGCACTGCCGGAGCTCCTCTCTATATACATGAGCCCTGACCACAGGAGCTTACAGTCTACAGGAACCAGGAGGAGCAGGATGAGCACTGCCGGAGCTCCTCTCTATATACATGAGCCCTGACCACAGGAGCTTACAGTCTACAGGAACCAGGAGGAGCAGGATGAGCACTGCCGGAGCTCCCTCTATATACATGAGCCCTGACCACAGGAGCTTACAGTCTACAGGAACAGGAGGAGCAGGATGAGCACTGCCGGAGCTTCTATATACATGAGCCTGACCACAGGAGCTTACAGTCTACAGGAACCAGGAGGAGCAGGATGAGCACTGCCGGAGCTCCTCTCTATATACATGAGCCCTGACCACAGGAGCTTACAGTCTACAGGAACCAGGAGGAGCAGGATGAGCACTGCCGGAGCTCCTCTCTATATACATGAGCCCTGAGGAGCCACAGGAGCTTACAGTCTACAGGAACCAGGAGGAGCAGGATGAGCACTGCCGGAGCTCCTCTCTATATACATGAGCCCTGAGGAGCCACAGGAGCTTACAGTCTAAAGGAACCAGGAGGAGCAGGATGAGCACTGCCGGAGCTCCTCTCTATATACATGAGCCCTGACCACAGGAGCTTACAGTCTACAGGAACCAGGAGGAGCAGGATGAGCACTGCCGGAGCTCCTCTCTATATACATGAGCCCTGACCACAGGAGCTTACAGTCTACAGGAACCAGGAGGAGCAGGATGAGCACTGCCGGAGCTCCTCTCTATATACATGAGCCCTGACCACAGGAGCTTACAGTCTACAGGAACCAGGAGGAGCAGGATGAGCACTGCCGGAGCTCCTCTCTATATACATGAGCCTGAGGAGCCACAGGAGCTTACAGTCTACAGGAACCAGGAGGAGCAGGATGAGCACTGCCGGAGCTCCTCTCTATATACATGAGCCCTGACCACAGGAGCTTACAGTCTACAGGAACCAGGAGGAGCAGGATGAGCACTGCCGGAGCTTCTATATACATGAGCCCTGACCACAGGAGCTTACAGTCTACAGGAACCAGGAGGAGCAGGATGAGCACTGCCGGAGCTCCTCTCTATATACATGAGCCCTGACCACAGGAGCTTACAGTCTACAGGAACCAGGAGGAGCAGGATGAGCACTGCCGGAGCTCCTCTCTATATACATGAGCCCTGACCACAGGAGCTTACAGTCTACAGGAACCAGGAGGAGCAGGATGAGCACTGCCGGAGCTCCTCTCTATATACATGAGCCCTGACCACAGGAGCTTACAGTCTACAGGAACCAGGAGGAGCAGGGATGAGCACTGCCGGAGCTTCTATATACATGAGCCCTGACCACAGGAGCTTACAGTCTACAGGAACCAGGAGGAGCAGGATGAGCACTGCCGGAGCTCCTCTCTATATACATGAGCCCTGACCACAGGAGCTTACAGTCTACAGGAACCAGGAGGAGCAGGATGAGCACTGCCGGAGCTCCTCTCTATATACATGAGCCCTGAGGAGCCACAGGAGCTTACAGTCTACAGGAACCAGGAGGAGCAGGATGAGCACTGCCGGAGCTCCTCTCTATATACATGAGCCCTGAGGAGCCACAGGAGCTTACAGTCTACAGGAACCAGGAGGAGCAGGATGAGCACTGCCGGAGCTCCTCTCTATATACATGAGCCCTGAGGAGTCACAGGAGCTTACAGTCTACAGGAACCAGGAGGAGCAGGATGAGCACTGCCGGAGCTCCTCTCTATATACATGAGCCCTGACCACAGGAGCTTACAGTCTACAGGAACCAGGAGGAGCAGGATGAGCACTGCCGGAGCTCCTCTCTATATACATGAGCCCTGACCACAGGAGCTTACAGTCTACAGGAACCAGGAGGAGCAGGATGAGCACTGCCGGAGCTCCTCTCTATATACATGAGCCCTGAGGAGCCACAGGAGCTTACAGTCTACAGGAACCAGGAGGAGCAGGATGAGCACTGCCGGAGCTCCTCTCTATATACATGAGCCCTGACCACAGGAGCTTACAGTCTACAGGAACCAGGAGGAGCAGGATGAGCACTGCCGGAGCTCCTCTCTATATACATGAGCCCTGACCACAGGAGCTTACAGTCTACAGGAACCAGGAGGAGCAGGATGAGCACTGCGGAGCTCCTCTCTATATACATGAGCCTGACCACAGGAGCTTACAGTCTACAGGAACCAGGAGGAGCAGGATGAGCACTGCCGGAGCTCCTCTCTATATACATGAGCCCTGACCACAGGAGCTTACAGTCTACAGGAACCAGGAGGAGCAGGATGAGCACTGCCGGAGCTCCTCTCTATATACATGAGCCCTGAGGAGCCACAGGAGCTTACAGTCTACAGGAACCAGGAGGAGCAGGATGAGCACTGCCAGAGCTCCTCTCTATATACATGAGCCCTGAGGAGCCACAGGAGCTTACAGTCTAAAGGAAACCAGGAGGAGCAGGATGAGCACTGCCGGAGCTTCTATATACATGAGCCCTGACCACAGGAGCTTACAGTCTACAGGAACCAGGAGGAGCAGGATGAGCTCTCCACCACATAGGCCTCCACTGCCCCTCGGGTACCATGTGGTCCCTATCTGCCCTCCTCTGCTATGCATTATTGCCCCTGTAGTGTAGTAGGCAGGGTCACATGACAAGGCAGCGGGCCTGGCTGGAGTGGCCCCACTGCACTTTGGGCACTTTCTTCAGGTCAGCCAGGAGATCAGTAATGGAGAAGTCCTCTGAGTCCGCCGGCTCCTGACGCACTATGGTTCGCAGTTCCCTGGAGAGGCGGACATTTCCTCCAGTTGCCTTCATCTGCTCCTGGTCACGGTTGTTCTGCCGGAGGAGACACAACAGGTGAGGATGTGACCAATGTCCCCTGTGGCCCTCGCCAGGGCCCCCGCCTACACTTACCCTGGACAGATGATATTTCTCTCGGAAGTGCTCCCTCATGAGAGCCCGCTCCGCCTTCTGCTGCGCATACAGCGAGTCCCGTCTCCTGCTCCAGACATAAGGGAAACCAGCTGTAGATTATCCCTGGACTAATATACACCTGAACGTACATTATACTGCATGAGTGCGAGAGCAGGTGACTGCGGGATGTGGTGGTGACTGCGGGATGTGGTGGCGACTGCGGGATGTGGTGGCGACTGCGGGATGTGGTGGTGACTGCGGGATGTGGTGGTGACTGCGGGATGTGGTGGTGGTGACTGCGGGATGTGGTGGTGGAGGTGAATGCGGGATGTGGTGGTGGAGGTGACTGCGGGATGTGGTGGAGATGACTGCGGGATGTGGTGGTGGAGGTGACTGCGGGATGTGGTGGTGGAGGTGACTGCAGGATGTGGTGGAGGTGACTGCGGGATGTGGTGGAGGTGACTGCGGGATGTGGTGGTGGAGGTGACTGCGGGATGTGGTGGAGGTGACTGCGGGACGAGGTGGTGGAGGTGACTGCGGGATGTGGTGGAGGTGACTGCGGGATGTGGTGGTGACTGCGGGATGTGGTGGTGACTGCGGGATGTGGTGGAGGTGACTGCGGGATGTGGTGGTGGAGGTGACTGCGGGATGTGATGGTGGAGGTGACTGCGGGATGTGGTGGAGGTGACTGCGGGACGAGGTGGTGGAGATGACTGCGGGATGTGGTGGTGGAGATGACTGCGGGATGTGGTGGTGGAGGTGACTGCGGGATGTGGTGGAGGTGACTGCGGGATGTGGTGGTGACTGCGGGATGTGGTGGAGGTGACTGCGGGATGTGGTGGTGACTGCGGGACGAGGTGGTGGAGGTGACTGCGGGATGTGGTGGAGGTGACTGCGGGATGTGGTGGTGACTGCGGGATGTGGTGGAGGTGACTGCGGGATGTGGTGGTGGAGGTGACTGCAGGATGTGGTGGAGGTGACTGCGGGATGTGGTGGTGGAGGTGACTGCAGGATGTGGTGGAGGTAACTGCGGGATGTGGTGGTGGAGGTAACTGCGGGATGTGGTGGTGGAGGTGACTGCGGGATGTGGTGGAGGTGACTGCGGGATGAGGTGGTGGAGGTGACTGCGGGATGAGGTGGTGGAGGTGACTGCGGGATGTGGTGGTGGAGGTGACTGCGGGATGTGGTGGTGGAGGTGACTGCGGGATGTGGTGGTGGAGGTGACTGCGGGATGTGGTGGAGGTGACTGCGGGATGTGGTGGTGGAGGTGACTGCAGGATGTGGTGGAGGTAACTGCGGGATGTGATGGTGGTGACTGCGGGATGTGGTAGTGGAAGTGACTGCGGGATGTGGTGGTGACTGCGGGATGTGGTGGAGGTGACTGCGGGATGTGGTGGTGGAGGTTACTGAGGGATGTGGTAGTGGAAGTGACTGCGGGATGTGGTGGTGGTGGTGACTGGGGGATGTGGTGGTGGAGGTGACTGCAGGATGTGGTGGTGGAGGTGACTGCGGGACGAGGTGGTGGTGGTGGTGACTGCGGGACGAGGTGGTGGAGATGACTGCAGGATGTGGTGGTGGAGATGACTGCGGGATGTGGTGGTGGAGGTGACTGCGGGATGTGGTGGTGGAGATGACTGCGGGATGTGGTGGTGGAGATGACTGCGGGATGAGGTGGTGGAGGTGCGATGCCCTGGCCCCTGGGGGCCACTTCCGCAGTGCTGGTGTTATGAGCGGGCAATGACCGGGGCAGCTGCAGGGGTTATACTTGTCACGGTATAGGCCCGAGGGCGGCACAGCTGTAGGGCCGGTCTGTGGAATCTGCGGGTGATGATGGGCATGCAATTCTTCGCTGCACCTAGTCAGGGCACCAGTTAGTGGACACCAATGCCAGGGTTCAGTAACAGCGGTTTTATTATAGAAAAGGTAACTAGTAGCAACAGTTCTGTCCGGATGCAACCGGGTATATAGCAGGCTCGGACAAATAAAGCAGGAGTGGTGCTGCATAGGCTGTGAGAATACGTGCCGGATGATGGGAGTAGGAGTATGAGAGGAATAGCGTTGCTGGGTGGATTAGCTTGAGAATAATACTTGCTGTGAATCCTTGCAGCGATGAGGAGAGATAACAGAATGACACCCAGATGAGAGAGAAGAATCCGGTCACTTGAGCAGGCAGATACAGCCGAAGACTTGAATACAGCAGAGCACTCGATCCACAACTCCTCTGAGGCAGGAGAGGGACGACACACCTCCTCCTTGCTTGGAAGCAGGGGGAAGACTAACTTGTTAGAGGAAGTGGGAGGTCACATGGTTGCTCCTGGCCAGAACTAGTCGGCCATTGGAGGAACCATGGTTACAGGTCACGTGATCAACAGCCTTGCATACCACTGTACACTGTAATAATACACAGGAATACATGACAATACACATGAAAATGCACATTACCAGAGAATACTAGGGGAAAACCAGCAGCAGTTGCAGTGCAAACACTTACCAGAACAGGCATTGACACAGCAATAGAAATGGCCATAATAGGAGTAGTAGTCTGCATGTTCTGGGACACTGCATACCTCCCTAGCAAATTTGAGCCGACCTCGGCGAATCTAGAAGGCAGCAAACATGAATAGACTGGACAATCAAACAACAGGAATGAATGATGAGAGTGAGTGTGAGGAGGTGTGTGTTTCCCACGCCCAAGGCACAGGTGAGAAGAGAGAGAATGAGAAACCCTAGTGGCAGGACTTCACCTAGGGGTGCCTAACGTACTCTGGCGACCAGGTAGCTAGTGCGTGAACCATCTGACGTGTAAGCCAGGACAACTTAACTGCTGGCGGGGGACCCTCAATATTCCAGCCAGTTAGACAGTAGGTTTTCTGTTAAATGTGTTACCCTACTGGAAAAGAGAACTGTGAAGACCTGTGTACTACCTTGGCGTGTCTGAGTAGTGTCTTGGATACCTGGAAGAGAAAAGAACAAAATAATAAAAGCAAACATACATGGGGAGCTCCCTTTCATACCACTCAATCACACACACAAGCACTCCACAGGCCAAACACACGAAAAGGTATCCAAGGTGCGATATGTATGGACCAGTGTGAAGGTTAGGTATGACTATGTGTGATAACTACTGTGTTGGGACAAGACAGAGGTGAA
Organism: Dendropsophus ebraccatus; assembly: GCF_027789765.1. NCBI lineage: Eukaryota > Metazoa > Chordata > Amphibia > Anura > Hylidae > Dendropsophus > Dendropsophus ebraccatus. Next base: position 2,150,975 of record NC_091466.1, on the reverse strand, counting down.
CAAATACTGGAAACAAAAGGAAGGGAAACACAAGGGACAACAAATACTGCGAGGTCTTGAGGAGAACTGGCTCACATGAATCTGAATGAAACCGGAGAGAAATCTGAATGAAAATCTGAGAAAAATCTGCATACAAACTGGCTCAACTAAATCTTTCCAGCTATAGATATGATAATAATACACAATAATGAGACTGGATGAGAAAATACACTCCTACATAAACTGGACTTTCTCTGAGGTATATATATATACTGACTTCTCTTACTCAGAGGAGGAGCTATCTGACTTAGACACTGGAAAAATATGCTGTTTTACAAAAGAGGCGCTCTACTCTGAGGCAATCTAAATAACCTTGTGCTTACTCAGAGGAGGAAATACAAAGACTCCGATAACACTAGAATACAATAGTACAATAAGTGCAATAATGAAATAAGTGCAATAATACCCTGTGTGGAACACACAATCACAGGAAAGTGCATTAGGAAGGAATGGGTTAAGTGTCTCTGTTAGGTAGAGTCTCTTTTAGGCAATTAGACATCGTCCATGTAAAAGGCTCTGGGACAGGCACTAGAGAACTTGTTGTTATTGTAAGTGTCCATCAGCTCATGGCTGGTTAGTACAGGGAACTTGGTCAGGAGGACCAGGCACGAACCTTGAACGTTGCATACACTAGAATGGTGAAACAGTTAAGGACTCTGGTCTCTGTAGCGAAGTGGAGGAATTCCTCTGGTAGAGCGCTCAGACCGTCTCAGCGGAGGATCCTCTTCAACAGTGATTGGTGCAGGTACAGGTGGAAGATCACCCCCAGCATCTGGTTGTAGAGCTGGAGTTGTTGGAGGCACAATTGGAAGTGGAGGGGCCACTGGAATGTGTACAGGGACCGCTGGATAGCCTATGGCCATGAGGAACGGTTCAACTTGGAACATTTCTTCCAGAGAGAGAGGTTTAGCTGGAGCTGCTGGGGGAGCCGGAGGTGTGGATGCAGGTACCGGACACGGTGCTGTAAGGCCCTGTAGGTCCTCCTTAGTGCAACGTTTTATCCTATTCCGGTGCACCGTCTGCGGGGCTAGCCCTGGTTTTTTTACTTCATACACATCAGTCTCTGGGTAAGGGATAGAAGAGATGACATAGGGCTCAGGCTCCCAAAGGCTTTCAAGTTTGTGAGAGCGATGATATTTCTTTAGCCAAACTTTATCTCCCACTTGTAGTGGTGTGGCATTCGCCCTTTGGTTGTAGGCATCCTCTTGGCGCTGCTGAGCTTCCCCCATCCTCCGGTCAACAATTTCCCGGGCATCCTGGATTCTCCTCTGATGCTCCCGAACCCAGTCAGTTTCAGGTAGGGGGTTGAAGGTGTCAGGAGCTTGGACTCCCAGAGCACGGTCCTGAGGAAGTGGCCTTGGCGGCCGAACATCAGGTAGAACGGGGAGTAGCCAGTGGAACAATGAGTGGTATTGTTATAGATCTCCACTAGTTCATCCAACAAGTGGGGCCACTCTACTCTCTTCGTCACTGAAGCCGTTCGGAGCATGTTGATAAAGACCTGGTTAACTTTTTCACACAGACCATTCCCTTGAGGGTGATAGGCCGTGGTACGGAGCTTCTTACATTCATGGTAGGCACACAGCTCCTGGAAAAGTTGCGACTCGAAGGCCGGTCCCCGGTCCGTCAGCAGAGACTCTGGGCACCCATAGTGCTTTACATACTCCTTGTAAAAAGTAAGGGCGGTGGTCTTGGCGGTCAAGTCCCTGACAGGTACCACGACTACCCACTTGGAGTAATGGTCGACCATGGTGAGGGCGTAGGTATACCCGCATCTTGTAGGGGCCAGCTTCACATGGTCCAGGGCGACTAGCTGATTCGGCCGGTGGGAGGTGATTGGATGCAAAGGGGCCCTGACTTCTCTTCCCCCAGCTTTGGAGATATTACAGGCAGGGCACTCGGCACACCAGTTCTCGATGTCAGCCCTCATCCCGATCCAGTAGAACCGCTGTCGGATAGTGGCCTCCGTCTTGTGTACCCCGAAATGACCGGACCGGTCATGGTAGGCATCTAGCACCATCTTAGCGTCTCGTCGGGGAATGAGGATCTGGTGGCACCTCTCCCGGAGAACGGGTCAAGAGAGTTCCGCAGGATCAGTCCCTTCTGTAGGAAGAGCCTCTTTCTTTGCCTCCAGAGTCGCCTTAGCTCGACATCAGGATAGGGCCTCTTTATCCGCATGGGGACCCGACCAGTAGAGAGGTAGTCATAGATCTCCCCCAGGATGCGGGACTCTTCCTGGATGGTCTGCCACCTGGCCAAGTCTTGCGGGGCCCTAGGTGGAGGCGAAGGCGTTTCAGGCCTAGCTGCATCAATAGCACTCTGGGTAGCGAACCTTTGGTAGAAGGGAGGCATTTCTACATCTTCCCAATCGCTGTCCTCTGGCGCCTCTTCGCCCTTGGGTAGTCGGGACAGGAGGTCTGCATTGACATTAGCCTTGCCACTGCGGTACTTAATTTCAAACTGGAAATTGGCCAGTCGAGAAGCCCACCGCTGTTCCAGGGCGCCCAGCCGAGCAGTGTTGAGATGCGCCAACGGGTTGTTATCCGTATAGATGGTAACAGGGGTGGCAGCCAGGTAGTCCTTGAACTTTTCGGTGACGGCCCACACTAGGGCTAGTAACTCCAACTTGAAGGAGCTATAATTGTTGTCGTTCTTCTCAGCGCCCCGAAGACTCCGGCTGGCATAAGCTACAACTCTCTCTTGGCCATCTGAACCTGGGACAGCACAGCTCCCAGGCCTTGGAAGCTGGCGTCCGTGTAGAGCCGGAAAGGAAGGTTATAGTCCGGGTAGGCCAGGATAGGAGGCGTAGTCAACAGGCGTTTCAGGGTTTGAAAGGCAATCTCCTGCCGTTCGGACCACTCGACGGGGAGCCGTCGGTTGTAGCTTTCTCGAGGGCAACCCCGGAGTAACTCATTGAGGGCTCGGCCACTTGGGCAAAGTGGGGAATGAAGCGGCGGTAATAGCCGGCAAATCCCAGAAAACTTCTCACCTCCTTGACTGTCTTAGGGGTATCCCAGTGTTCCACAGCCGAGATCTTTCTCTGGATCGGGTTGTATCCCCTCAGCACTCACAACATGCCCCAGATAGTTCACTTGGGGTTTGAGAAGGTGGCACTTGGAAGGCTTGATTTTCAGGCCGTGATCGATTAGGACCTGGAACACTTCAGCCAGATGATGGACGTGATCTTCGTAGGTACGTGAATAGACAATCACATCATCTAGGTAGAGCAGGACACTCTGAAAGTTGAGATGGCCGAGACACCTTTCATCAACCGCTGGAAGGTAGCGGGGGCGTTGCACAGACCGAAGGGCATGCTGGTGAATTCAAAGAGCCCCATGGGGGTGGTGAAGGCCGTCTTCTCACGGTCTTCGGGTGCCATGGGCACCTGCCAGTACCCACTGGTGAGGTCCAAGGTGGAGAAGTAGGCGGCTGACCCCAAAGCAGCAATAGACTCTTCGATCCGGGGCAAAGGATAGGCATCCTTGTGGGTGATTGTGTTTATCTTCCTATAATCCACGCAGAACCGGATGTTACCGTCTTTCTTTTTCACAAGGACAATAGGGGCAGCCCACGGACTCTGACTTTCTTGGATAACGTTAGAGTCTTTCATCTCCTTGAGCAGTTTCTTGACCTGCTGATAGTTGGCAGGGGGGATTGGCCGATGTTTCTCTTTGATAGGCAAATGGTCCCCAGTGTTGATCCGATGCTGGACCAGATTGGTCTTTCCGAAATCGAGAGAGTGTTTGCTGAAGGCCTCGTGATACCTTTTGGCCACCTTGAGGATGCCGTGGAGGTATTCAGTGTGGGTATTGGCATCGCCAATATGGAGCTCGTCCCACCAAGGGGCGAGAGCCCTGTTTGAGTCCCTTTGAGTGCCACGGATGGATCTCTGATAGGCAATGGTCTCCTCACAGACGATGTCCTCAGGATCGAGTTTGGTATAGCATGGCCACGGTGGTGAACTTGGGTAGGTCAGCTGGGGAGTCTCCAAGGTTCACCAGACGGACAGGGACCTGACCATTGGAGACGGTCACCAGGCTTCTAGCGGCCCTGACAAGAGGTTGCCCCTCAATTTCAATAGCATCCAGAAGGGCCACATAGTCAGCATTGTTAAGGCCCGGACGGACCCTGCACCAGATGAGGAACTCACTGTTAGCTGGGATGATGATCGGACGAGCATCTCTAGTGCGGACACGGCAGATTTCTCCTCGAGGATTGGCAAACTTCCGCTGAGCGGTGAGCACTTTAATGGTCTTCTGGACGGCTTGCCTGTACTGAGGAGAAGCACAAGACATAGAGGCATTCAAGGCATCCAACACTTCAGTGAATACATGACGGATAATATTCATGCCTAATACCACGGTCCTACTATCTCCCTGAGCCTCAGTAACAATGATACCCTGACGTGCTAGCTCTTGCTTCCCTATGCAGACAGTGGGTTCCCAGTAACCTAGTTGCACAATAGGACGACCATTACTAGCAATAAGTTTCAGACGGTATTTCTCAACTGGACCTAGGGTTCTCAGATCCCAATGTTCTTCAAACACATGCCTCGGGATAGTGGTAACCTGGGAACCTGTATCTACCAGAGCCTCCAGGGGGACTCCGTCCACCCAGAGAGTCACATGCGGGCATTGTGAGAGGAACCTTGAGAACCACTGTGCTTCCTGCGGGCTGGATCTCGACCTCCTGGGTATTGGCCCTCGGACCCAGGGTAGCCCCGTTTAACTGATAGCATTGGGAGCGGTAGTGTCCATGTCGCCTACAGTGGCGGCAATAGGGGCGCTCAGGGGATCTAAGTCTCTGTGGAGGAGGCCGATCGGGAACTGCATACTCAGGGCAGGGGTCCTGTGGTGGTGGAGGTGTTGGATAGGCCCCTTGTAGCCCCCTTAGGGCTTGGCAGAGAGAGTCAACCACTTGCGTAAGGAGAGCAGGGATCGCTGGTGAGCTAGCCGGGATAGACTGTTGGGCAGCTTGTATAGCGGAAACCGGCGGAACCATATTGGGCACTGGAGGTGAGGGTATAGATCCCACCGGGTCCGGGCAATCTGAACCTGGAGTACAGCCGGCACAGGGATTGTCAATGCCAACCACCCTCAGAGCCGAGTCTTGAAGTCCAGGAAAGGCATTGTAGGGTTTTGGGCAGCTAGCATACGCAGTTGGCTCTGGATAGTCTAGAGTCCACCCCCTCTATGAAGCGGTCATGATCATACTCTCCACAGCCGAGGGGGCTATGGTATCACCTGTCTCAGGGCCCGGTAGGCAGATTGGAGGGCTAGTGCATAGTCTCTGAGGGTCTCACCTGGCCTTTGTCGTCGGTCATAAAACTTAAGGCGGACCTCCGTGGGTGACTGTACCTCAAATTCTTTACTCAGCCGGGCCAGGATCTGTTGTACATTAGCTTTCTCCGTAGCTGGCCACGACCGCACCTCCTCTGCAGCGGGACCCTCAAGTTGTCCTAGCAGCAACTGCACCTGCTGAGTGGGAGAGAGTGAGACAAGTTCAAGGGTGCGGGAAATTTTTTCCTTGAAATCAGCCAACGTGTGGGGTTCCCCTTTATAACTGGAAGATTGTTGGGCCCAATGAAGAACGGGACCGCTGCGGTAGCCATAGCAACGGGAGCCGCGGGAAGTCTTCGCCGGGCCATCGGCGGACTGCCGGACCCGTCAGAGTCACTGTGATGGCCGGTGGACATGATGAGGGGTTCTGGTGTAAGGCGTCTGGAAGAGAGCAGAGGTGAGGAGAGCTTGCGGGAACAGCAGGCACCGATAGGCAGGGTGTCCGGGACCGGAGAGGGATAGGGCGGAAGTCAGCACCAACACTTCCGGCGGTCCGGGCACAATCTCCTTCCCTCCTGCAACAGAGGCTTGGATACTGCAGGGCGGGGCGGAGCTTGAGTGGAGCGCGCGCGCGCGCGCGAAGACAGTGCGTCACAAGCTGACTTGACCCCTTAGCAGGCCGCAGCGCGGCAATAGCAGAGTCTCTGAGGATGATGAGGGGTAGCAGTACAGTTCTGGGGACACTGACAGTTGGCACAACACAGTCTGTATCCTGTTCGTGACGCCAAAATGCGATGCCCTGGCCCTGGGGGCCACTTCCGCAGTGCTGGTGTTATGAGCGGGCAATGACCGGGGCAGCTGCAGGGGTTATACTTGTCACGGTATAGGCCCGAGGGCGGCACAGCTGTAGGGCCGGTCTGTGGAATCTGCGGGTGATGATGGGCATGCAATTCTTCGCTGCACCTAGTCAGGGCACCAGTTAGTGGACACCAATGCCAGGGTTCAGTAACAGCGTTTTATTATAGAAAAGGTAACTAGTAGCAACAGTTCTGTCCGGATGCAACCGGGTATATAGCAGGCTCGGACAAATAAAGCAGGAGTGGTGCTGCATAGGCTGTGAGAATACGTGCCGGATGATGGAGTAGGAGTATGAGAGGAATAGCGTTGCTGGGTGGATTAGCTTGAGAATAATACTTGCTGTGAATCCTTGCAGCGATGAGGAGAGATAACAGAATGACACCCAGATGAGAGAGAAGAATCGGTCACTTGAGCAGGCAGATACAGCCGAAGACTTGAATACAGCAGAGCACTCGATCCACACTCCTCTGAGCAGGAGAGGGACGACACACATCCTCCTTGCTTGGAAGCAGGGGGAAGACTAACTTGTTAGGAGGAAGTGGGAGGTCACATGGTTGCTCCTGGCCAGAACTAGTCGGCCATTGGAGGAACCATGGTTACAGGTCACGTGATCAACAGCCTTGCATACCACTGTACACTGTAATAATACACAGGAATACATGACAATACACATGAAAATGCACATTACCAGAGAATACTAGGGGAAAACCAGCAGCAGTTGCAGTGCAAACACTTACCAGAACACAGGCATTGACACAGCAATAGAAATGGCCATAATAGGAGTAGTAGTCTGCATGTTCTGGGACACTGCAGAGGTGACTGCGGGATGTGATGGGGTGACTGCAGGATGTGGTGGTGGAGGTGACTGCGGGATGTGATGGAGGTGACTGCGGGATGTGGTGGAGGTGACTGCGGGATGTGGTGGTGGAGGTGACTGCGGGATGTGGTGGTGGAGGTGACTGCGGGATGTGGTGGTGGAGGTAACTGCGGGATGTGGTGGTGGAGATGACTGCGGGATGTGGTGGTGGAGGTGACTGCGGGATGTGGTGGTGGAGGTGACTGCGGGATGTGGTGGTGGAGGTGACTGCAGGATGTGGTGGTGGAGATTACTGCGGGATGTGGTGGTGGAGGTGACTGCGGGATGTGGTGGTGGAGGTGACTGCGGGATGTGGTGGAGGTGACTGCGGGATGTGGTGGTGGAGGTGACAGCGGGATGTGGTGGTGGAGGTGACTGCGGGATGTGGTGGTGGAGGTGACTGCGGGATGTGGTGGTGGAGGTGACAGCGGGATGTGGTGGTGGAGGTGACTGCGGGATGAGGTGGTGGAGGTAACTGCGGGATGTGGTGGTGGAGGTGACTGCAGGATGTGGTGGTGGTGGTGACTGCGGGATGTGGTGGAGGTGACTGCGGGATGTGATGGTGGAGGTGACTGCGGGATGTGGTGGTGGAGGTGACTGCGGGATGTGGTGGTGGTGGTGACTGGGGGATGTGGTGGTGGAGGTGACTGCAGGATGTGGTGGTGGTGACTGCTGGATGTGGTAGTGGAAGTGACTGCGGGATGTGGTGGTGACTGGGGGATGTGGTGGAGGTGACTGCAGGATGTGGTGGTGGAGGTGACTGCGGGATGTGGTGGTGGAGGTGACTGCGGGATGTGGTAGTGGAAGTAACTGCGGGATGTGATGGAGGTGACTGCGGGATGTGATGGTGGAGGTAACTGCGGGATGTGGTGGTGGAGGTGACTGCGGGATGTGGTGGTGGAGATGACTGCAGGATGTGGTGGTGGAGATGACTGCGGGATGTGGTGGTGGAGATGACTGCAGGATGTGGTGGGGGAGATGACTGCGGGATGTGGTGGTGGAGATGACTGCGGGATGAGGTGGTGGAGGTGACTGCGGGATGTGATGGAGGTGACTGCAGGATGTGGTGGTGGAGGTGACTGCGGGATGTGGTGGTGACTGCGGGATGTGGTGGTGGAGGTGACTGGGGGATGTGGTGGTGGAGGTGACTGCGGGATGTGGTGGTGACTGCGGGATGTGGTGGTGGAGGTGACTGGGGGATGTGGTGGTGGAGGTGACTGCGGGATGTGGTGGTGGAGGTGACTGCGGGACAAGGTGGTGGAGTTAACTGCGGGATGTGGTGGTGGAGGTGACTGCAGGATGTGGTGGTGGAGGTGACTGCGGGACGAGGTGGTGGAGGTGACTGCGGGATGTGGTGGTGGAGGTGACTGCGGGACGAGGTGGTGGAGGTGACTGCGGGATGTGGTGGTGGAGATGACTGCAGGATGTGGTGGTGGAGGTGACTGCAGGATGTGATGGTGGAGGTGACTGCGGGATGTGGTGGTGGAGGTGACTGCGGGATGTGGTGGTGGAGGTGACTGCGGGATGTGGTGGTGGAGGTGACTGAGGGATGTGGTGGTGGAGGTGACTGCGGGATGTGGTGGTGGAGGTGACTGCGGGATGTGGTGGTGGAGGTGACTGCGGGATGTGGTGGTGGAGGTGACTGCGGGATGTGGTGGTGACTGCGGGATGTGGTGGTGGAGGTGACTGCGGGATGTGGTGGTGACTGCGGGATGTGGTGGAGGTGACTGCGGGATGAGGTGGTGGAGGTTACTGAGGGATGTGGTGGTGGTGGTGACTGGGGGATGTGGTAGTGGAAGTGACTGCGGGACGAGGTGGTGGTGGTGACTGCAGGATGTGGTAGTGGAAGTGACTGCGGGATGTGGTGGTGGTGGTGACTGGGGGATGTGGTGGTGGAGGTGACTGCGGGATGTGGTGGTGGAGGTGACTGCAGGATGTGGTAGTGGAAGTGACTGCGGGATGTGGTGGTGGTGGTGACTGCGGGATGTGGTAGTGGAAGTGACTGCGGGACGAGGTGGTGGTGGTGATTGCGGGATGTGGTAGTGGAAGTAACTGCGGGACGAGGTGGTGGAGGTGACTGCGGGATGTGGTGGTGGAGGTGACTGCGGGATGTGGTGGTGGAGGTGACTGCGGGATGTGGTGGTGGAGGTGACTGCAGGATGTGGTGGTGGAGGTGACTGCGGGATGTGGTGGTGGAGGTGACTGCGGGATGTGGTGGTGACTGCGGGATGTGATGGTGGAGGTGACTGCAGGATGTGGTGATGGAGGTGACGGTGGGATGTGATGGAGGTGACTGCAGGATGTGGTGGTGGAGGTGACTGCGGGATGTGGTGGTGGAGGTGACTGCGGGATGTGGTGGTGGAGATGACTGCGGGATGTGGTGGTGGAGGTGACTGCGGGATGTGGTGGAGGTGACTGCAGGATGTGGTGGTGGAGGTGACTGCGGGACGAGGTGGTGGAGGTGACTGCGGGATGTGGTGGTGACTGCGAGATGTGGTGGTGACTGCGGGATGTGGTGGTGGTGACTGCGGGATGTGGTGGTGGAGGTGACTGCAGGATGTGATGGTGGTGACTGCAGGATGTGGTAGTGGAAGTGACTGCGGGATGTGATGGTGGAGGTGACTGCGGGATGTGGTGGTGACTGCGGGATGTGGTGGAGGTGACTGCAGGATGTGGTGGTGGAGGTGACTGCGGGATGTGGTGGTGGAGATGACTGCAGGATGTGGTGGTGGAGGTGACTGAGGGATGTGGTGGTGGTGGTGACTGCGGGATGTGGTAGTGGAAGTGACTGCGGGATGTGGTGGTGGAGGTGACTGCGGGATGTGGTGGTGACTGCGGGATGTGGTGGTGGAGGTGACTGCGGTATGTGGTGGTGGAGGTGACTGCGGGATGTGGTGGTGGAGATGACTGCAGGATGTGGTGGTGGAGATGACTGCGGGATGTGGTGGTGGAGATGACTGCAGGATGTGGTGGGGGAGGTGACTGCAGGATGTGGTGGTGGAGATGACTGCGGGATGTGGTGGTGGAGGTGACTGCGGGATGTGGTGGTGGAGGTGACTGCGGGATGTGGTGGTGGAGGTGACTGCGGGATGTGGTGGTGGAGGTGACTGCGGGATGTGGTGGTGGTGGTAAATGGGGGATGTGGTGGTGGTGACTGCGGGATGTGGTGGAGGTGACTGCAGGATGTGGTGGTGGTGGTGACTGCTGGATGTGGTAGTGGAAGTGACTGCGGGATGTGGTGGTGGTGGTGACTGCGGGACGAGGTGGTGGAGGTGACTGAGGGATGTGGTGGTGGGTGACTGCGGGATGTGGTGGTGGAGGTGACTGCGGGATGTGGTGGTGACTGCGGGATGTGGTGGTGGAGGTGACTGCGGGATTTGGTGGTGACTGCGGGATGTGGTGGAGGTGACTGCAGGATGTGGTGGTGGAGGTTACTGAGGAATGTGGTGGTGGTGGTGGTGACTGGGGGATGTGGTAGTGGAAGTGACTGCGGGATGTGGTGGTGGTGGTGACTGGGGGATGTGGTGGTGGTGACTGCTGGATGTGGTAGTGGAAGTGACTGCGGGATGTGGTGGTGGTGGTAAATGGGGGATGTGGTGGTGGTGACTGCGGGATGTGGTGGAGGTGACTGCAGGATGTGGTGGTGGAGGTTACTGAGGGATGTGGTGGTGGTGGTGACTGGGGGATGTGGTAGTGGAAGTGACTGCGGGATGTGGTGGTGGTGGTGACTGGGGGATGTGGTGGTGGTGACTGCGGGACGAGGTGGTGGAAGTAACTGCGGGACGAGGTGGTGGAGGTGACTGCGGGATGTGGTGGTGGAGGTGACTGCGGGATGTGGTAGTGGAAGTAACTGCGGGATGTGGTGGTGGAGGTGACTGCGGGATGTGGTAGTGGAAGTGACTGCGGGATGTGGTGGTGGTGGTGACTGGGGGATGTGGTGGTGACTGCGGGATGTGGTGGTGGTGGTGACTGGGGGATGTGGTGGTGGTGACTGCGGGACGAGGTGGTGGAGGTGACTGCGGGATGTGGTAGTGGAAGTAACTGCGGGACGAGGTGGTGGAGGTGACTGCGGGATGTGGTGGTGGAGGTGACTGCGGGATGTGGAAGTGGAAGTAACTGCGGGATGTGATGGAGGTGACTGCGGGATGTGATGGTGGAGGTGACTGCGGGATGTGGTGGTGGAGATGACTGCAGGATGTGGTGGTGGAGATGACTGCGGGATGTGGTGGTGGAGATGACTGCAGGATGTGGTGGGGGAGATGACTGCGGGATGTGGTGGTGGAGATGACTGCGGGATGTGGTGGTGGAGATGACTGCGGGATGTGGTGGTGGAGGTGACTGCGGGATGAGGTGGTGGAGGTGACTGCGGGATGTGATGGAGGTGACTGCAGGATGTGGTGGTGGAGATGACTGCGGGATGTGGTGGTGGAGGTGACTGCGGGATGTTGTGGTGGAGGTGACTGCGGGATGTGATGGAGGTGACTGCAGGATGTGGTGGTAGAGGTGACTGCGGGATGTGGTGGAGGTGACTGCGGGATGTGGTGGTGGAGGTGACTGCGGGATGTGGTGGTGGAGGTGACTGCGGGATGTGGTGGTGGAGGTAACTGCAGGATGTGGTGGTGGAGGTGACTGCGGGACGAGGTGGTGGAGGTGACTGAGGGATGTGGTGGTGGAGGTGACTGCGGGATGTGGTGGTGGAGGTGACTGCGGGATGTGGTGGTGGAGGTGACTGCGGGATGTGGTGGTGGAGGTGACTGCGGGATGTGGTGGTGGAGGTGACTGCGGGATGTGGTGGTGGAGGTGACTGCGGGATGTGGTGGTGGAGGTGACTGCAGGATGTGGTGGTGGAGGTGACTGCAGGATGTGGTGGTGGAGATGACTGCAGGATGTGGTGGTGGAGGTGACTGCGGGACGAGGTGGTGGAGGTGACTGCGAAATGTGGTGGTGGAGGTGACTGCAGGATGGGGTGGAGGTGACTGTGGGATGTGATGGTGGAGGTGACTGCGAAATGTGGTGGTGGAGGTGACTGCAGGATGGGGTGGAGGTGACTGCGGGATGTGGTGGTGGAGGTGACTGCGGGATGTGGTGGTGGAGGTGACTGCGGGATGTGGTGGTGGAGGTGACTGCGGGATGTGGTGGTGGAGGTGACTGCAGGATGTGGTGGTGGAGGTGACTGCGGGATGTGGTGGAGGTGACTGCGGGATGTGGTGGTGGAGGTGACTGCGGGATGTGGTGGTGGAGGTGACTGCGGGATGTGGTGGAGATGACTGCGGGATGAGGTGGTGGAGGTGACTGCGGGATGTGGTGGTGGAGGTGACTGCGGGATGTGATGGTGGTGACTGCGGGATGTGGTGGAGATGACTGCGGGATGAGGTGGTGGAGGTGACTGCGGGATGTGGTGGTGGAGGTGACTGCAGGATGTGGTGGTGGAGATGACTGCAGAATGTGGTGGTGGAGATGACTGAGGGATGTGGTGGTGGAGATGACTGCGGGATGTGGTGGAGATGACTGCAGGATGTGGTGGTGGAGATGACTGCGGGATGTGGTGGTGGAAGTGACTGCGGGATGTGGTGGTGGAGGTGACTGCGGGATGTGGTGGTGGAGGTGACTGCGGGATGTGATGGAGGTGACTGCAGGATGTGGTGGTGGAGATGACCGCGGGATGTGGTGGTGGAGGTGACTGCGGGATGTGATGGAGGTGGCTGAGGGATGTGGTGGTGGAGGTAACTGCGGGATGTGGTGGTGGAGGTGACTGCGGGATGTGGTGGAGATGACTGCGGGATGTGGTGGTGGAGGTGACTGCGGGATGTGATGGAGGTGACTGCAGGATGTGGTGGTGGAGGTGACTGCGGGATGTGGTGGAGGTGACTGAGGGATGTGGTGGTGGAGGTGACTGCGGGATGTGGTGGTGACTGCGGGATGTGGTGGTGACTGCGGGATGTAGTAGTGGAAGTAACTGCGGGATGTGGTGGTGGAGGTGACTGCAGGATGTGGTGGTGGAGGTGACTGCGGGATGTGGTGGTGGAGGTGACTGCGGGATGTGATGGTGGAGGTGACTGCAGGATGTGGTGGTGGAGGTGACTGCGGGATGTGGTGGTGGAGGTGACTGCGGGACGAGGTGGTGGAGGTGACTGCGGGATGTGGTGGTGACTGCGGGATGTGGTGGTGGAGGTGACTGCGGGATGTGGTGGAGGTGACTGCAGGATGTGGTGGTGGAGGTGACTGCGGGATGTGGTGGTGGTGGTGACTGCGGGATGTGGTGGACGTGACTGCAAGATGTGGTGGTGGAGGTGACTGCGGGATGTGGTGGTGGAGGTGACTGCGGGATGTGATGGTGGAGGTGACTGCAGGATGTGGTGGTGGAGGTGACTGCAGGATGTGGTGGTGGAGATGACTGCGGGATGTGGTGGTGGAGGTGACTGCGGGACGAGGTGGTGGAGGTGACTGCGGGATGTGGTGGTGACTGCGGGATGTGGTGGTGGAGGTGACTGCGGGATGTGGTGGAGGTGACTGCAGGATGTGGTGGTGGAGGTGACTGCGGGATGTGGTGGTGGTGGTGACTGCGGGATGTGGTGGACGTGACTGCGGGATGTGGTGGTGGAGGTGACTGCGGGATGTGGTGGTGGAGGTGACTGCGGGATGTGATGGTGGAGGTGACTGCAGGATGTGGTGGTGGAGGTGACTGCAGGATGTGGTGGTGGAGATGACTGCGGGATGTGGTGGTGGAGGTGACTGCGGGACGAGGTGGTGGAGGTAACTGCGAAATGTGGTGGTGGAGGTGACTGCGGGATGTGATGGTGGAGGTGACTGCGAAATGTGGTGGTGGAGGTGACTGCAGGATGGGGTGGAGGTGACTGCGGGATGTGGTGGTGGAGGTGACTGCGGGATGTGGTGGTGGTGGTGACTGCAGGATGTGGTGGAGGTGACTGCGGGATGTGGTGATGGAGGTGACTGCGGGATGTGGTGGTGGAGGTGACTGCGGGATGTGGTGGTGGAGGTGACTGCGGGATGTGGTGGTGGAGGTGACTGCGGGATGTGGTGGTGGTGATGGCGGGATGAGGTGGTGGAGGTGACTGCGGGATGTGATGGTGGAGGTGACTGCGGGATGTGGTGGTGGAGGTGACTGCGGGATGTGGTGGTGGAGGTGACTGCGGGATGTGGTGGTGGAGGTGACTGCGGGATGTGGTGGTGGAGGTGACTGTGGGATGTGGTGGTGGTGATGGCGGGATGAGGTGGTGGAGGTGACTGCGGGATGTGATGGTGGAGGTGACTGCAGGATGTGGTGGTGGAGGTGACTGCGGGATGTGGTGGTGGAGGTGACTGCGGGATGTGGTGGTGGAGGTGACTGCGGGATGTGGTGGAGGTGACTGCAGGATGTGGTGGTGGAGGTGACTGCGGGATGTGATGGTGGTGGTGACTGCGGGATGTGGTGGAGGTGACTGCGGGATGTGATGGTGGAGGTGACTGCAGGATGTGGTGGAGGTGACTGCAGGATGTGGTGGTGGAGATGACTGCAGGATGTGGTGGTGGAGGTGACTGCGGACGGGATGTGGTGGTGGAGGTGCCTGCAGGATGTTGTGGTGGAGGTGACTGTGGCATGTGGTGGTGGAGATGACTGCGGGATGTGGTGGTGTTGGTGACTGCAGGATGTGGTGGTGGATGTGGAGGTGATTGCGGGATGTGGAGGTGATTGCGGGATGTGGTGGTGGAGGTGACTGCGGGATGTGGTGGTGGAGTTGACTGCAGGATGTGGTGGTGGTGTTGACTGCGGGATGTGGTGGTGGAAGTGACTGCAGGATGTGGTGGTGGATGTGGAGGTGATTGCGGGATGTGGGGGTGATTGCGGGATGTGGAGGTGAATGCGGGATGTGGTGGTGGTGTTGACTGCAGGATGTGGTGGTGGAGATGACTGCGGGATGTGGTGGTGGAGGTGAATGCGGGATGTGGTGGTGGTGTTGACTGCGGGATGTGGTGGTGGAGGTGACTGCGGGATGTTGTGGTGGAGGTGACTGTGGCATGTTGTGGTGGAGGTGACTGTGGCATGTGGTGGTGGAGATGACTGCGGGATGTGGTGGTGTTGGTGACTGCAGGATGTGGTGGTGGATGTGGAGGTGATTGCGGGATGTGGAGGTGATTGCGGGATGTGGTGGTCGAGGTGACTGCGGGATGTGGTGGTGGAGTTGACTGCAGGATGTGGTGGTGGTGTTGACTGCGGGATGTGGTGGTGGAAGTGACTGCAGGATGTGGTGGTGGATGTGGAGGTGATTGCGGGATGTGGGGGTGATTGCGGGATGTGGAGGTGAATGCGGGATGTGGTGGTGGTGTTGACTGCAGGATGTGGTGGTGGAGATGACTGCGGGATGTGGTGGTGGAGGTGAATGCGGGATGTGGTGGTGGTGTTGACTGCGGGATGTGGTGGTGGAGGTGACTGCGGGATGTGGTGGTGGAAGTGACTGAGGGATGTGGTGGTGGAGGTGACTGCGGGATGTGGTGGAGGTGACTGCGGGATGTGGTGGAGGTGACTGCGGGATGTGATGGAGGTGACTGCGGGATGTGATGGAGGTGACTGCGGGATGTGATGGAGGTGACTGCGGGATGTGATGGAGGTGACTGCGGGATGTGATGGAGGTGACTGCGGGATGTGATGGAGGTGACTGCGGGATGTGATGGAGGTGACTGCAGGATGTGGTGGTGGAGGTGACTGCGGGATGTGGTGGAGGTGACTGCGGGATGTGATGGAGGTGACTGCGGGATGTGATGGAGGTGACTGCAGCATGTGGTGGTGACTGCGGGATGTGGTGGTGGAGGTGACTGCGGGATGTGATGGAGGTGACTGCGGGATGTGATGGAGGTGACTGCGGGATGTGATGGAGGTGACTGCAGGATGTGGTGGTGGAGGTGACTGCGGGATGTGGTGGAGGTGACTGCGGGATGTGATGGAGGTGACTGCAGCATGTGGTGGTGACTGCGGGATGTGGTGGTGGAGGTGACTGCGGGATGTGGTGGAGGTGACTGCGGGATGTGATGGAGGTGACTGCGGGATGTGATGGAGGTGACTGCAGCATGTGGTGGTGACTGCGGGATGTGGTGGAGGTGACTGCGGGATGTGGTGGAGGTGACTGCGGGATGTGATGGAGGTGACTGCGGGATGTGATGGAGGTGACTGCAGCATGTGGTGGTGACTGCGGGATGTGATGGAGGTGACTGCGGGATGTGATGGAGGTGACTGCGGGATGTGATGGAGGTGACTGCGGGATGTGATGGAGGTGACTGCAGCATGTGGTGGTGACTGCGGGATGTGGTGGAGGTGACTGCGGGATGTGATGGAGGTGACTGCGGGATGTGATGGAGGTGACTGCGGGATGTGATGGAGGTGACTGCAGGATGTGGTGGTGACTGCGGGATGTGATGGAGGTGACTGCGGGATGTGATGGAGGTGACTGCAGGATGTGGAGGTGACTGCGGGATGTGGTGGAGGTGACTGCGGGATGTGATGGAGGTGACTGCGGGATGTGGTGGAGGTGACTGCAGGATGTGATGGAGGTGACTGCGGGATGTGGTGGTGGTGACTGCGGGATGTGATGGAGGTGACTGCGGGATGTGATGGAGGTGACTGCGGGATGTGATGGTGGAGGTAACTGCGGGATGTGGTGGTGGAGATGACTGCAGGATGTGGTGGTGGAGATGACTGCAGGATGTGGTGGTGGAGATGACTGCGGGATGTGGTGGTGGAAGTGACTGCGGGATGTGGTGGTGGAGGTGACTGCGGGATGTGGTGGTGGAGGTGACTGCGGGATGTGGTGGTGGTGACTGCGGGATGTGATGGAGGTGACTGCAGGATGTGGTGGTGGAGGTGACTGCGGGATGTGATGGAGGTGACTGCGGGATGTGATGGAGGTGACTGCGGGATGTGATGGAGGTGACTGCAGGATGTGGTGGTGGAGGTGACTGCGGGATGTGGTGGAGGTGACTGCGGGATGTGATGGAGGTGACTGCAGCATGTGGTGGTGACTGCGGGATGTGGTGGTGGAGGTGACTGCGGGATGTGGTGGAGGTGACTGCGGGATGTGATGGAGGTGACTGCGGGATGTGATGGAGGTGACTGCAGCATGTGGTGGTGACTGCGGGATGTGGTGGAGGTGACTGCGGGATGTGGTGGAGGTGACTGCGGGATGTGATGGAGGTGACTGCGGGATGTGATGGAGGTGACTGCAGCATGTGGTGGTGACTGCGGGATGTGATGGAGGTGACTGCGGGATGTGATGGAGGTGACTGCGGGATGTGATGGAGGTGACTGCGGGATGTGATGGAGGTGACTGCAGCATGTGGTGGTGACTGCGGGATGTGGTGGAGGTGACTGCGGGATGTGATGGAGGTGACTGCGGGATGTGATGGAGGTGACTGCGGGATGTGATGGAGGTGACTGCAGGATGTGGTGGTGACTGCGGGATGTGATGGAGGTGACTGCGGGATGTGATGGAGGTGACTGCAGGATGTGGAGGTGACTGCGGGATGTGGTGGAGGTGACTGCGGGATGTGATGGAGGTGACTGCGGGATGTGGTGGAGGTGACTGCAGGATGTGATGGAGGTGACTGCGGGATGTGGTGGTGGTGACTGCGGGATGTGATGGAGGTGACTGCGGGATGTGATGGAGGTGACTGCGGGATGTGATGGAGGTGACTGCGGGATGTGATGGAGGTGACTGCGGGATGTGGTGGAGGTGACTGCGGGATGTGATGGAGGTGACTGCGGGAGGTGCCGCTGCTGTCCTTCTATCTCACCTTTCCGGCTGCAGGACTCTGCGGTGCTGCTCCTCTGAGCTCCATCTTCTCATCATGTTTACTCTGGACTCGGACTTGGGCCACAGTTCCTGGGGGGGCCCACCGGATGTGCAGCATGATACACTTTTTACCGGGCCCCCAAACAGCGACTTGGAAACAGAGGCCATGAATAGGGTTGTCTCAGAGCCTGAAACAAGGTCACCACAGGATGAGCAGGGAGAGCTGATGACTACAGGATGAGCAGGGAGAGCTGATGACTACAGGATGAGCAGGGAGAGCTGATGACTACAGGATGAGCAGGGAGAGCTGATGACTACAGGATGAACAGTGAAAGCTGATGGCTGCAGGATGAGCAGGGAGAGCTGATGACTACAGGATGAGCAGGGAGAGCTGATGACTACAGGATGAGCAGGGAAATCTGATGACTACAGGATGAGCAGGGAGAGCTGATGGCTGTAGGATGAGCAGGGAGAGCTGATGACTACGGGATGAGCAGGGAAATCTGATGACTACAGGATGAGCAGGGAGAGCTGATGACTACAGGATGAGCAGAAAGAGCTGATGACCCTAAGATGAGCAGGGAGAGCTGATGGCTACAGGATGAGCAGGGAGAGCTGATGGCTACAGGATGAGCAGAAAGAGCTGATGACCCTAAGATGAGCAGGAAGAGCTGATGGCTACAGGATGAGCAGGGAGAGCTGATGACTACAGGATGAGCAGGGAGAGCTGATGGCTACAGGATGAGCAGGGAGAGCTTATGGCTACAGGATGAGCAGGGAGAGCTGATAGCTACATGATGAGCAGGGAGAGCTGATGGCTGCAGGATGAGCAGGGAGAGCTGATGGCTGAAGGATGAGCAGGGAGAGCTGATGACTACAGGATGAGCAGGGAGAGCTGATGGCTACAGGATGAGCAGGGAGAGCTGATGGCTACAGGATGAGCAGGGAGAGCTGATGGCTACAGGATGAGCAGGGAGAGCTGATGGCTACAGGATGAGCAGGGAGAGCTGATGGCTACAGGATGAGCAGGGAGAGCTGATGACTACAGGATGAGCAGGGAAGGCTGATGACTACAGGGTGAGCAGGGAGAGCTGATGGCTACAGGATGAGCAGGGAGAGCTGATGGCTACAGGATGAGCAGGGAGAGCTGATGGCTACAGGATGAGCAGGGAGAGCTGATGGCTACAGGATGAGCAGGGAGAGCTGATGGCTGCAGGATGAGCAGGGAGAGCTGATGACTACGGGATGAGCAGGGAAATCTGATGACTACAGGATGAGCAGGGAGAGCTGATGGCTACAGGATGAGCAGGAAGAGCTGATGACTACGGGATGAGCAGGGAAAGCTGATGACTACAGGATGAGAAGGGAGAGCTGATGGCTACAGGATGAGCAGGGAGAGCTGATGACTACAGGATGAGCAGGGAGAGCTGATGGCTACAGGATGAGCAGGGAGAGCTGATGACCCGAAGATGAGCAGGGAGAGCTGATGGCTACAGGATGAGCAGGGAGAGCTGATGACTACAGGATGAGCAGGGAGAGCTGATGGCTACAGGATGAGCAGGGAGAGCCGATGACCCTAAGATGAGCAGGGAGAGCTGATGGCTACAGGATGAGCAGGGAGAGCTGATGACTACAGGATGAGTGGGAAGAGCTGATCACCCTAAGATGAGCAGGGAGAGCTGATGGCTACAGAATGAGCAGGGAGAGCTGATAGCTACATGATGAGCAGGGAGAGCTGATGGCTGCAGGATGAGCAGGGAGAGCTGATAGCTGAAGGATGAGCAGGGAGAGCTGATGACTACAGGATGAGCAGGGGGAGCTGATGGCTACAGGATGAGCAGGGAGAGCTGATGACTACAGGATAAACAGTGAAAGCTGATGACTACAGGATGAGTGGGAAGAGCCGATGACCCTAAGATGAGCAGTGAGAGCTGATGGCTGAAGGATGAGCAGGGAGAGCTGATGGCTACAGGATGAGCAGGGAGAGCTGATGGCTGCAGGATGAGCAGGGAGAGCTGATGACTACAGGATGAGCAAAGAGAGCTGATAGTTGCAGGATGAGCAGGGAGAGCTGATGACTACAGGATGAGCAGGGAGAGCTGATGGCTACAGGATGAGCAGGGAAAGCTGATGTCTACAGGATGAGCAGTGAGAGCTGATGGCTACAGGATGAGCAGGGAGAGCTGATGGCTGCAGGATGAGCAAGGAGAGCTGATGGCTGCAGGATGAGCAGGGAGAGCTGATGGCTACAGGATGAGCAGGGAGAGCTGATGGCTACAGGATGAGCAGGGAGAGCTGATGACTACAGGATGAGCAGGGAGAGCGGATGGCTGCAGGATGAGCAGGGAGAGCTGATGGCTGCAGGATGAGCAGGGAGAGCTGATGGCTACAGAATGAGCAGGGAGAGCTGATAGCTACATGATGAGCAGGGAGAGCTGATGGCTGCAGGATGAGCAGGGAGAGCTGATGGCTGAAGGATGAGCAGGGAGAGCTGATGACTACAGGATGAGCAGGGGGAGCTGATGGCTACAGGATGAGCAGGGAGAGCTCATGGCTACAGAATGAGCAGTGAGAGCTGATGGCTACAGGATGAGCAGGGAAAGCTGATGGCTACAGGGTGAGAAGGAAGAGCTGATGGCTACAGAATGAGCAGGGAGAGCTTATGACTACAGGATGAGCAGGGAGAGCTGATGGCTACATGATGAGCAGGGAGAGCTGATGACCACAGGATGAGCAGGGAGAGCAGATGACTACAGGATGAGCAGGGAGAGCTGATGACTACAGGATGAGCAGGGAGAGCTGATGACTACAGGATGAGCTGATGACTACAGGATGAGCAGGGAGAGCTGATGGCTACAGGATGAGCAGGGAGAGCTGATAGCTACAGGATGAGCAGGGAGAGCTAATGACCACAGGATGAGCAGGGAAAGCTGATGACTACAGGATGAACAGTGAAAGCTGATGACTACATGATGAGCAGGGAGAGCGGATGGCTGCAGGATGAGCAGGGAGAGCTGATGGCTGCAGGATGAGCAGTGAGAGCTGATGACTACAGGATGAGCAGGGAGAGCTGATGGCTACAGGACAGGATGAGCAGGGAGAGCTGATGACTACAGGATGAGCAGGGAGAGCTGATGACTACAGGATGAGCAGGGAGAGCTGATGACTACAGGATGAGCAGGGAGAGCGGATGGCTGCAGGATGAGCAGGGAGAGCTGATGGCTGCAGGATGAGCAGGGAGAGCTGATGGCTGCAGGATGAACAGGGAGAGCTGATGGCTACAGGATGAGCAGGGAGAGCTGATGACTACAGGATGAGCAGGGAGAGCTGATGGCTGCAGGATGAGCAGGGAGAGCTGATGACTACAGGATGAGCAGGGAGAGCTGATGACCCTAAGATGAGCAGGGAGAGCTGATGGCTACAGGATGAGCAGGGAGAGCTGATGACTACAGGATGAGCAGGGAGAGCGGATGGCTGCAGGATGAGCAGGGAGAGCTGATGGCTGCAGGATGAGCAGGGAGAGCTGATGGCTGCAGGATGAACAGGGAGAGCTGATGGCTGCAGGATGAGCAGGGAGAGCTGATGGCTACAGGATGAGCAGGGAGAGCCGATGACCCTAAGATGAGCAGGGAGAGCTGATGGCTACAGGATGAGCAGGGAGAGCTGATGACTACAGGATGAGTGGGAAGAGCTGATCACCCTAAGATGAGCAGGGAGAGCTGATGGCTACAGAATGAGCAGGGAGAGCTGATAGCTACATGATGAGCAGGGAGAGCTGATGGCTGCAGGATGAGCAGGGAGAGCTGATGGCTGAAGGATGAGCAGGGAGAGCTGATGACTACAGGATGAGCAGGGAGAGCTGATGGCTACAGGATGAGCAGGGAGAGCTCATGGCTACAGGATGAGCAGTGAGAGCTGATGGCTACAGGATGAGCAGGGAAAGCTGATGACTACAGGGTGAGCAGGGAGAGCTGTTGGCTACAGAATGAGCAGGGAGAGCTTATGACTACAGGATGAGCAGGGAGAGCTGATGGCTGCAGGATGAGCAGTGAGAGCTGATGACTACAGGATGAGCTGATGACTACAGGATGAGCAGGGAGAGCTGATGGCTACAGGATGAGCAGGGAGAGCTGATGGCTGCAGGATGAGCAGGGAGAGCTGATAGCTACAGGATGAGCAGGGAGAGCTAATGACCACACAATGAGCAGGGAGAGCTGATGGCTACATGATGAGCAGGGAGAGCTGATGACTACAGGATGAACAGTGAAAGCTGATGACTACATGATGAGCAGGGAGAGCTGATGACTACAGGATGAGCAGGGAGAGCGGATGGCTGCAGGATTAGCAGGGAGAGCTGATGGCTGCAGGATGAGCAGGGAGAGCTGATGACTACAGGATGAGCAGGGAGAGCTGATGACTACAGGATAAACAGTGAAAGCTGATGACTACAGGATGAGTGGGAAGAGCCGATGACCCTAAGATGAGAAGGGAGAGCTGATGGCTACATGATGAGCAGTCAGAGCTGATGGCTACAGGATGAGCAGGGAGAGCTGATGGCTACAGGATGAGCAGGGAGAGCGGATGGCTACAGGATGAGCAGGGAGAGCTGATGGCTGCAGGATGAGCAGGGAGAGCTGATGACTACAGGATGAGCAGGGAGAGCTGATGGTTGCAGGATGAGCAGGGAGAGCTGATGACTACAGGATGAGCAGGGAGAGCTGATGGCTACAGGATGAGCAGGGAAAGCTGATGTCTACAGGATGAGCAGGGAGAGCTGATGGCTGCAGGATGAGCAGGGAGAGCTGATGGCTACAGGATGAGCAGGGAGAGCTGATGGCTGCAGGATGAGCAAGGAGAGCTGATGGCTGCAGGATGAGCAGGGAGAGCTGATGGCTACAGGATGAGCAGGGAGAGCTGATGGCTACAGGACAGGATGAGCAGGGAGAGCTGATGACTACAGGATGAGCAGGGAGAGCTGATGGCTGCAGGATGATCAGGAAGAACTGATGACTACAGGATGAGCAGGGAGAGCTGATGAGCACAGGATGAGCAGGGAGAGCTGATGGCTGTAGGATGAGGAGGGAGAGCTGATGGCTGCAGGATGAACAGGGAGAGCTGATGGCTACAGGATGAGCAGGGAGAGCTGAAGACTACAGGATGAGCAGGGAGAGCTGATGGCTGCAGGATGAGCAGGGAGAGCTGATGACTACAGGATGACCAGGGAGAGCTGATGGCTACAGGATGAGCAGGGAGAGCTGATGACCCTAAGATGAGCAGGGAGAGCTGATGGCTACAGGATGAGCAGGGAGAGCTGATGACTACAGGATGAGCAGGGAGAGCTGATGGCTACAGGATGAGCAGGGAGAGCTGATGGCTACAGGATGAGCAGGGAGAGCGGATGGCTGCAGGATGAGCAGGGAGAGCGGATGGCTGCAGGATGAACAGGGAGAGCTGATGACTACGGGATGAGAAGGGAGAGCTGATGGCTACAGGATGAGAAGGGAGAGCTGATGGCTACAGGATGAGCAGGGAGAGCTGATGACTACAGGATGAGCAGGGAGAGCTGATGGCTACAGGATGAGCAGGGAGAGCTGATGACCCGAAGATGAGCAGGGAGAGCTGATGGCTACAGGATGAGCAGGGAGAGCTGATGACTACAGGATGAGCAGGGAGAGCTGATGGCTACAGGATGAGCAGGGAGAGCCGATGACCCTAAGATGAGCAGGGAGAGCTGATGGCTACAGGATGAGCAGGGAGAGCTGATGACTACAGGATGAGTGGGAAGAGCTGATCACCCTAAGATGAGCAGGGAGAGCTGATGGCTACAGAATGAGCAGGGAGAGCTGATAGCTACATGATGAGCAGGGAGAGCTGATGGCTGCAGGATGAGCAGGGAGAGCTGATGGCTGAAGGATGAGCAGGGAGAGCTGATGACTACAGGATGAGCAGGGGGAGCTGATGGCTACAGGATGAGCAGGGAGAGCTGATGACTACAGGATAAACAGTGAAAGCTGATGACTACAGGATGAGCAGGGGGAGCTGATGGCTACAGGATGAGCAGGGAGAGCTGATGACTACAGGATAAACAGTGAAAGCTGATGACTACAGGATGAGTGGGAAGAGCCGATGACCCTAAGATGAGCAGTGAGAGCTGATGGCTACAGGATGAGCAGGGAGAGCTGATGACTACAGGATGAGCAAAGAGAGCTGATAGTTGCAGGATGAGCAGGGAGAGCTGATGACTACAGGATGAGCAGGGAGAGCTGATGGCTACAGGATGAGCAGGGAAAGCTGATGTCTACAGGATGAGCAGGGAGAGCTGATGGCTACAGGATGAGCAGGGAGAGCTGATGGCTGCAGGATGAGCAAGGAGAGCTGATGGCTGCAGGATGAGCAGGGAGAGCTGATGGCTACAGGATGAGCAGGGAGAGCCGATGACCCTAAGATGAGCAGGGAGAACTGATGGCTACAGGATGAGCAGGGAGAGCTGATGACTACAGGATGAGTGGGAAGAGCTGATCACCCTAAGATGAGCAGGGAGAGCTGATGGCTACAGAATGAGCAGGGAGAGCTGATAGCTACATGATGAGCAGGGAGAGCTGATGGCTGCAGGATGAGCAGGGAGAGCTGATGGCTGCAGGATGAGCAGGGAGAGCTGATGACTACAGGATGAGCAGGGGGAGCTGATGGCTACAGGATGAGCAGGGAGAGCTCATGGCTACAGAATGAGCAGTGAGAGCTGATGGCTACAGGATGAGCAGGGAAAGCTGATGGCTACAGGGTGAGCAGGGAGAGCTGATGGCTACAGAATGAGCAGGGAGAGCTTATGACTACAGGATGAGCAGGGAGAGCTGATGGCTACATGATGAGCAGGGAGAGCTGATGACCACGGGATGAGCAGGGAGAGCAGATGACTACAGGATGAGCAGGGAGAGCTGATGACTACAGGATGAGCAGGGAGAGCTGATGACTACAGGATGAGCTGATGACTACAGGATGAGCAGGGAGAGCTGATGGCTACAGGATGAGCAGGGAGAGCTGATAGCTACAGGATGAGCAGGGAGAGCTAATGACCACAGGATGAGCAGGGAAAGCTGATGACTACAGGATGAACAGTGAAAGCTGATGACTACATGATGAGCAGGGAGAGCGGATGGCTGCAGGATGAGCAGGGAGAGCTGATGGCTGCAGGATGAGCAGTGAGAGCTGATGACTACAGGATGAGCAGGGAGAGCTGATGGCTACAGGACAGGATGAGCAGGGAGAGCTGATGACTACAGGATGAGCAGGGAGAGCTGATGGCTGAAGGATGAGCAGGGAGAGCTGATGGCTACAGGATGAGCAGGGAGAGCTGATAGCTACATGATGAGCAGGGAGAGCTGATGACTACAGGATGAGCAGGGAGAGCTGATGGCTGCAGGATGAGGAGGAAGAGCTGATGGCTACATGATGAGCAGGGAGAGCTGATGGCTGCAGGATGATCAGGAAGAACTGATGACTACAGGATGAGCAGGGAGAGCTGATGAGCACAGGATGAGCAGGGAGAGCTGATGGCTGCAGGATAAGGAGGGAGAGCTGATGGCTACATGATGAGCAGGGAGAGCTGATGGCTGCAGGATGATCAGGAAGAGCTGATGGCTACAGGATGAGCAGGGAGAGCTGATGGCTACAGGATGAGCAGGGAGAGCTGATGGCTACAGGATGAGCAGGGAGAGCTGATGGCTACAGGATGAGCAGGGAGAGCTGATGACTACAGGATGAGCAGGGAGAGCGGATGGCTGCAGGATGAGCAGGGAGAGCTGATGGCTGCAGGATGAGCAGGGAGAGCTGATGGCTGCAGGATGAGCAGGGAGAGCTGATGGCTACAGGATGAGCAGGGAGAGCTGATGACTACAGGATGAGCAGGGAGAGCTGATGGCTGCAGGATGAGCAGGGAGAGCTGATGACTACAGGATGAGCAGGGAGAGCTGATGACCCTAAGATGAGCAGGGAGAGCTGATGGCTACAGGATGAGCAGGGAGAGCTGATGACTACAGGATGAGCAGGGAGAGCTGATGGCTGCAGGATGAGCAGGGAGAGCTGATGGCTGCAGGATGAGCAGGGAGAGCTGATGGCTGCAGGATGAACAGGGAGAGCTGATGGCTGCAGGATGAGCAGGGAGAGCTGATGGCTACAGGATGAGCAGGGAAAGCTGATGGCTACAGGGTGAGCAGGGAGAGCTGATGGCTACAGGATGAGCAGGGAGAGATGATAGCTACATGATGAGCAGGGAGAGCTGATGGCTGCAGGATGACCAGGGAGAGCTGATGGCTGAAGGATGAGCAGGGAGAGCTGATGACTACAGGATGAGCAGAGAAAGCTGATGGCTGCAGGATGAGCACGGAGAGCTGATGACTACAGGATGAGCTGATGACTACAGGATGTGCAGGGAGAGCTGATGGCTACAGGATGAGCAGGGAGAGCTGATGGCTGCAGGATGAGCAGGGAGAGCTGATGACCACAGGATGAGCAGGGAGAGCTGATGACCACAGGATGAGCAGGGAGAGCTGATGACTACAGGATGAGCTGATGGCTACAGGATGAGCAGGGAGAGCTGATGACTACAGGATGAGCAGGGAGAGCTGATGACCCTAAGATGGGCAGGGAGAGCTGATGACTACAGGATGAGCAGGGAGAGCTGATGGCTACTGGATGAGCAGGGAGAGCTGATGGCTACATGATGAGCAGGAAGAACTGATGGCTGCATTAAAGTTGAGCAAGTACTAAAACTCTTAAAGGCTTGTTAGTCGAGTATTTTCAATACTGGAGTGCTCAACTTGAAAACCTGTGAAACCTCAGAAATGGAAACCTCAGTGATGGAAACACTATAAGAATGACTGCAGAGGGCCCCTGGTCGTATCTCCACCTTTCTGGCTTAAAGGTGCACACATATGTACATGTGTCCTGGTTCCTCTGGAGGGCCCTACAGAACAGCACAGATGCCAGGGCCTACTATAGGACTGTACTGCAGTCTGTGCCGGCCCCAGTGTGGGGCTGGGGTAACTGTGGCCACCAATAGAACTGATCATACAGAACCTGTCAGAAGCGACATGTACTGTATGCGGCTGCACAGGTGGTATACATGAACTGTATGTGGCTGCACAGGTGGGATATGTGTACTGTATGTGGCTGCACAGGTGGGATACATGTACTGTATGTGGCCACACAGGTGGGATACATGTACTGTATGTGGCCACACAGGTGGGATACATGTACTGTATGTGGCTGCACAGGTGGGATATGTGTACTGTATGTGGCTGCACAGGTGGGATACGTGTACTGTATGTGGCTGCACAGGTGGGATACATGTACTGTATGTGGCTGCACAGATGGGATACATGTTCTGTATGTGGCTGCACAGGTTGGAGACATGTACTGTATGTGGCTGCACAAGTTGGAGACATGTACTGTATGTGGCTGCACAGGTGGTATACATGAACTGTATGTGGCTGCACAGGTGGGATATGTGTACTGTATGTGGCTGCACAGGTGGGATACATGTACTGTATGTGGCCACACAGGTGGGATACATGTACTGTATGTGGCTGCACAGGTGGGATACGTGTACTGTATGTGGCTGCACAGGTGGGATACATGTACTGTATGTGGCCGCACAGGTGGGATACGTGTACTGTATGTGGCTGCACAGGTGGGATACATGTACTGTATGTGGCTGCACAGATGGGATACATGTACTGTATGTGGCTGCACAGGTGGGATACGTGTACTGTATGTGGCTGCACAGATGGGATACATGTACTGTATGTGGCTGCACAGGTGGGATACGTGTACTGTATGTGGCTGCACAGGTGGGATACGTGTACTGTATGTGGCTGCACAGGTGGGATACATGTACTGTATGTGGCTGCACAGATGGGATACATGTACTGTATGTGGCTGCACAGGTTGGAGACATGTACTGTATGTGGCTGCACAGGTGGGATACATGTACTGTATGTGGCTGCACAGGTGGGATACATGTGCTGTATGTGGCTGCACAGGTGGGATACATGTACTGTATGCGGCTGCACAGGTGGGAGACATGTACTGTATGTGGTTGCACAGGTGGGATACATGTACTGTATGTGGCCGCACAGGTGGGATACATGAACTGTATGTGGCCGCACAGGTGGGATACATGTACTGTATGTGGCTGCACAGGTGGGATACATGTACTGTATGTGGCTGCACAGGTGGGAGACATGTACTGTATGTGGCTGCACAGGTGGGAGACATGTACTGTATGTGGCTTCACAGGTGGGAGACATGTACTGTATGTGGCTGCACAGGTGGGACACATGTACTGTATGTGGCTGCACAGGTGGGATACGTGTACTGTATGTGGCTGCACAGATGGGATACATGTACTGTATGTGGCTGCACAGGTGGGATACGTGTACTGTATGTGGCTGCACAGGTGGGATACGTGTACTGTATGTGGCTGCACAGATGGGATACATGTACTGTATGTGGCTGCACAGGTTGGAGACATGTACTGTATGTGGCTGCACAGGTGGGATACATGTACTGTATGTGGCTGCACAGGTGGGATACATGTGCTGTATGTGGCTGCACAGGTGGGATACATGTACTGTATGCGGCTGCACAGGTGGGAGACATGTACTGTATGTGGTTGCACAGGTGGGATACATGTACTGTATGTGGCCGCACAGGTGGGATACATGAACTGTATGTGGCCGCACAGGTGGGATACATGAACTGTATGTTGTCGCACAGGTGGGATACGTGTACTGTATGTGGCTGCACAGGTGGGATATGTGTACTGTATGTGGCTGCACAGGTGGGATACATGTACTGTATGTGGCTGCACAGGTGGGATACATGTACTGTATGTGGCTGCACAGGTGGGATACATGTGCTGTATGTGGCTGCACAGGTGGGATACATGTACTGTATGCGGCTGCACAGGTGGGATACATGTACTGTATGTGGCCGCACAGGTGGGATACATGAACTGTATGTGGCCGCACAGGTGGGATACATGTACTGTATGTGGCTGCACAGGTGGGATATGTGTACTGTATGTTGTCGCACAGGTGGGATATGTGTACTGTATGTGGCTGCACAGGTGGGATATGTGTACTGTATGAGGCTGCACAGGTGGGATACATGAACTGTATGTTGTTGCACAGGTGGGATACGTGTACTGTATGTGGCTGCACAGGTGGGATACATGTACTGTATGTGGCCGCACAGGTGGGATACATGAACTGTATGTGGCCGCACAGGTGGGATACATGAACTGTATGTGGCCGCACAGGTGGGATACATGTACTGTATGTGGCTGCACAGGTGGGATATGTGTACTGTATGTGGCTGCACAGGTGGGATATGTGTACTGTATGTGGCTGCACAGGTGGGATATGTGTACTGTATGTGGCTGCACAGGTGGGATCAGGGGCGTAACTAGAACTAGCTGGGCCCCATAGCAAACTTTTGATTGGGCCCCCCCCCCCAAACAACTGACCACTATGTATATATAGTATTAGGAAAAGCATTATAGCACCATGACCACAGCCATTACCACTATATTGTTACCAACCAAATCCAGTATGTTAGGATGAATAATACAAACAATACCAGCTTACATGGGACAAATATTACCCCCTCTCACTGACTAAAACCCCCACATACTGGATAATGCTACCACTGCTACGGTATAATATCCACAGTCCAATATCACCATTGGCCATACAGTGGCATGTATAGGCTCCACACAGGCTCCACACACCATAAGTGATCACAGTGCAGTTACAGGCGTCTTCTCCAATCGGAGTTGCTCACTTTTCCCCTTCTTCTCCATCCAGCCTGGGCCACCATGAGGACTCCTCTCAGTAGGATCTTACAGACAGACAGTTTAGGTTCCTCACTCATGCCCCAATATCCTACGCATCTATTTGCTCCATCTGTTCCCTCATATAGTGGTCCCCTCTGTATTCATATAGTAGTTAGACAACTGTGTCCCTCATTAAGTAGTTAGCCCCTTCTCTGCCCCCCCCCATGTAGTACCGTATTTTTCGCTTTATAGGACGCGCCTTTTGATCAGACGCACCCCTGATTTTAGGGGGGAAAATAGAAAAAAAATATTTTGCTCATTGTCACAGTTTGGAGATAGCAGCAGTGTGATTGGTGCCAATCCCCCCATATAGTGCCCCACATAGTAGCCAATCCCCCATATATGCCCCATATAGTAGCCAATCCCCCATATAGTGCCTCACATAGTAGCCAATCCCCCATATAGTGCCCCACATAGTAGCCAATCCCCCATATATGCCCCATATAGTAGCCAATCCCCCATATAGTGCCTCACATAGTAGCCAATCCCCCATATAGTGCCTCACATAGTAGCCAATCCCCCATATAGTGCCTCACATAGTAGCCAATGCCCCCATATAGTGCCTCACATAGTAGCCAATCCCCCATATAGTGCCTCACATAGTAGCCAATCCCCCATATAGTGCCCACATAGTAGCCAATGCCCCCATATAGTGCCCCCCATAGTAGCCAATGCCCCACATAGTAGCCAATGCCCCCATATAGTGCCCACATAGTAGCCAATGCCCCCATATAGTGCCCCCCATAGTAGCCAATGCCCCCATATAGTGCCCACATAGTAGCCAATGCCCCCATATAGTGCCCACATAGTAGCCAATGCCCCCATATAGTGCCCCACATAGTAGCCAATGCCCCCATATAGTGCCCACATAGTAGCCAATGCCCCCATATAGTGCCCCCCATAGTAGCCAATGCCCCACATAGTAGCCAATGCCCCCATATAGTGCCCCCATAGTAGCCAATGCCCCCATATAGTAGCCAATGCCCCCATATAGTGCCCCCCATAGTAGCCAATGCCCTCATATAGTAGCCAATGCCCCCACATAGTGCCCCCCATAGTAGCCAATGCCCCCATATAGTAGCCAATGCCCCCACATAGCCAATGCCCCCATATAGTGCCCCCCATCGTAGCCAATGCCCCCATATAGTATCCAATGCCCCCACATAGAAGCCAATGCCCCCATATAGTGCCCCTCATAGTAGCCAATGCCCCCATATAGTAGCCAATGCCCCCATACAGTGCCCCAATCGTAGCCAGTGCCCTCCATAGTAGCCAATGCCCCCATGTAGTAGCCAGTGCCCTCATATAGTAGCCAATGCCCCCATACAGTGCCCCCATATAGTAGCCAATGCCCCCAGACAGTGCCCCCATATAGTAGCCAATGCCCCATACAGTGCCCCCATAGTAGCCAATGCCCCATACAGTGCCCCCCATAGTAGCCAATGCCCCATACAGTGCCTCCATATAGTAGCCAATGCCCTCATACAGTGCCCCCCATAGTAGCCAATGCCCCATACAGTGCCCCCATAGTAGCCAATGCCCCCATACAGTGCCCCCATAGTAGCCAATGCCCCATACAGTGCCCCCCATAGTAGCCAATGCCCCATACAGTGCCCCATAGTAGCCAATGCCCCATACAGTGCCCCCCATAGTAGCCAATGCCCCATACAGTGCCCCCATAGTAGCCAATGCCCCATACAGTACCCCCCCATAGTAGCCAATGCCCCATACAGTGCCCCCATAGTAGCCAATGCCCCATACAGTGCCCCCCATAGTAGCCAATGCCCCATACAGTGCCCCCATAGTAGCCAATGCCCCATACAGTGCCCCCATAGTAGCCAATGCCCCATACAGTGCCCCCCATAGTAGCCAATGCCCCATACAGTGCCCCCCATAGTAGCCAATCCCCCCTGCGACCAGAAAAACAACAAACAGGTTACTCACCTGTCCGCCGGCCCCAGCAGCTCCTCTCCCGACACTCCGGTCTCCCGTCATCCTCCGGGCACAGGCAGCGGGGGACAGAGAGACTGCTGCTGCAGAACACTTCCGGGACACAGGCAGCGTCTCTGTACCCCGCTGCCTGTGCCCGGAGGATGACGGGAGACCGGAGTGTCGGGAGAGGAGCTGCTGGGGCCGGCGGAGAGGTGAGTAGGACAGCCATCCCCTCCGCCTGCCAAGCCGGCCCCCTCCATCGTCGCTTAGCTGATCAGGAGCCCAGGAAAGTGCTGCCCCCATGGTAGCTACGCCAGTGGGTGGGATAGATGTACTGTATGTGGCTGCACAGGTGGGATAGATGTACTGTATGTTGCTGCACAACTGGGAGACGTGTGCTGTATGCGGCTGCACAGGTGGGACACATGTACTGTATGTGGCTGCACAAGTGGGATACATGTGCTGTATGTGGCTGCACAGGTGGGATACATGTGCTGTATGTGGCTGCACAGGTGGGATACATGTGCTGTATGTGGCTGCACAGGTGGGATACATGTACTGTATGTGGCTGCACAGGTGGGATACATGTACTGTATGTGGCTGCACAGGTGGGATACATGTGCTGTATGTGGCTGCACAGGTGGGATACATGTGCTGTATGCGGCTGCACAGGTGGGATATGTGTACTGTATGTGGCTGCACAGGTGGGATACATGTACTGTATGTGGCTGCACAGATGGGATACATGTACTGTATGTGGCTGCACAGGTGGGAGACATGTACTGTATGCGGCTGCACAGGTGGGATAGATGTACTGTATGTTGCTGCACAACTGGGAGACGTGTGCTGTATGCGGCTGCACAGGTGGGACACATGTACTGTATGTGGCTGCACAGGTGGTATACGTGTACTGTATGTGGCTGCACAGGTGGTATACGTGTACTGTATGTGGCTGCACAGGTGGGATACATGTACTGTATGTGGCTGCACAGGTGGTATACGTGTACTGTATGTGGCTGCACAGGTGGTATACGTGTACTGTATGTGGCTGCACAGGTGGGATACATGAACTGTATGTGGCTGCACAGGTGGGATACATGTACTGTATGCGGCTGCACAGGTGGGACACATGTACTGTATGTGGCTGCACAGGTGGGATACATGAACTGTATGTGGCTGCACAGGTGGGACACATGTACTGTATGTGGCTGCACAGGTGGGAGACATGTACTGTATGTGGCTGCACAGGTGGGATACATGTACTGTATGTGGCTGCACAGGTGGTATACGTGTACTGTATGTGGCTGCACAGGTGGTATACATGTACTGTATGTGGCTGCACAGGTGGGATACAAGTACTGTATGTGGCTGCACCGGTGGGATATGTGTACTGTATGTTGTCGCACAGGTGGGATACATGTACTGTATGCGGCTGCACAGGTGGGATACATGTACTGTATGTGGCTGCACAGGTGGAATACATGTGCTGTATGTGGCTGCACAGGTGGGATACATGTACTGTATGCGGCTGCACAGGTGGGATACATGTACTGTATGTGGCTGCACAGGTGGGATACATGTACTGTATGTGGCTGCACAGGTGGGATACATGAACTGTATGTGGCTGCACAGGTGGGATACATGTACTGTATGCGGCTGCACAGGTGGGATACATGTACTGTATGTGGCTGCACAGGTGGGATACATGTACTGTATGCGGCTGCACAGGTGGGATACATGTACTGTATGCGGCTGCACAGGTGGGATACATGTACTGTATGCGGCTGCACAGGTGGGATACATGTACTGTATGTGGCTGCACAGGTGGGATACATGTACTGTATGTGGCCCTCCATCTAATTGTAAGCAAGAGCCTGGTGTGACCCTCCTTATAAATATGGGTGAGAGCCCGGTGAGACCCTCCTTATAAATATGGGTGAGAGCCCGGTGAGACCCTCCTTATAAATATGGGTGAGAGCCCGGTGAGACCCTCCTTATAAATATGGGTGAGAGCCCGGTGTGACCCTCCTTATAAATATGGGTGAGAGCCTGACCCGGCGGCGCCCATAACACCCTCTTCTCCATATGTAGCAGACGAGGTGAGCACGGTCCCTTCAGTCTTATACTGCATTCCTTTTGGCTCATACTAGCAATCATGGCACCTTTGCCACTATGTGTTACTATGTGTCACTATGTGTTACTACGTGTTACTATGTGTCACTATGTGTCACTATGTGTCACTATGTGTTACTATGTGTCACTATGTGTTACTATGTGTTACTATGTGTTACTATGTGTCACTATGTGTCACTATGTGTTACTACGTGTTACTATGTGTCACTATGTGTTACTATGTGTCACTATGTGTTACTATGTGTTACTATGTGTCACTACGTGTTACTATGTGTCACTATGTGTTACTACGTGTTACTATGTGTCACTATGTGTCACTATGTGTTACTATGTGCCACTATGTGTTACTATGTGTTACTATGTGTCACTACGTGTTACTACGTGTTACTATGTGTCACTATGTGTTACTACGTGTTACTATGTGTCACTACGTGTTACTATGTGTCACTATGTGTTACTACGTGTTACTATGTGCCACTATGTGTTACTATGTGTCACTATGTGTTACTATGTGTTACTATGTGCCACTATGTGCCACTATGTGTTACTATGTGTCACTATGTGTTACTATGTGTCACTACGTGTTACAATGTGTCACTATGTGTAACTATGTGTCACTATGTGTTACTATGTGTCACTACGTGTTACTATGTGTTACTATGTGTCACTACGTGTTACTATGTGCCACTATGTGTCACTACGTGTTACTATGTGTTACTATGTGTCACTACGTGTTACTACGTGTTACTATGTGTCACTATGTGTTACTATGTGTCACTACGTGTTACTATGTGTTACTATGTGCTACTATGTGTTACTATGTGCCACTATGTGTTACTATGTGTCACTATGTTACTATGAGCCACTATTTGTTACTATGTGTCACTATGTGTCACTATGTTACTATGAGCCACTATGTGTTACTATGTGTTACTATGTGTCACTACGTGTTACTATGTGTCACTATGTGTTACTATGTGTTACTATGTGCCACTATGTGTTACTATGTGTCACTACGTGTTACTATGTGCCACTATGTGTTACTATGTGTCACTACGTGTTACTATGTGTTACTATGTGCTACTATGTGCCACTATGTGTTACTATGTGCCACTATGTGTTACTATGTGTTACTATGTGTCACTATGTTACTATGAGCCACTATATGTTACTATGTGTTACTATGTGTTACTATGTGTCACTACGTGTTACTATGTGTTACTATGTGTCACTATGTGTTACTATGTGTCACTACGTGTTACTATGTGTTACTATGTGTCACTACGTGTTACTATGTGCCACTATGTGTCACTACGTGTTACTACGTGTTACTATGTGTTACTATGTGTCACTACGTGTTACTATGTGTTACTATGTGCCACTATGTGTTACTATGTTGTTCTCTCCCTACATTGCGCTTTCCCCCTCTCTCTCTGCCATTCCATCCTCTGGGAGTCTACCAGTTCTCATGTATCACCACCTTCTTCTCCCTCCCTGTTGCCTCCCTTGATCTATCTCCTTCTCTCCCCCTCCCTACACTCGTCTCTATTGCTGCCCTACAGACTGCATGTCCTCGGTTTAGCCACTAGATGGCCCTATAAGACCATTGTGTACAGCCAGCATACTAACTCTATACCTAGCTGTCCCCTAGAGCTTATTGTGTTTGCAGCTTTCCCTTTCTGCATCTGTACTCACCGGCCACTTTATTAGGTACACCATGCTAGTAACGGGTGGTCTTCTGCTGCTGTAGCCCATCTGCCTCAGAGTTGGCCGTACTGTGCGTTCAGAGACGCTCTTCTGCCTACCTTGGCTGTAACGGTTGGCTATTTGAGTCACTGTTGCCTTTCTATCAGCTGGAACCAGTCTGCCCATTCTGTATGTGGCTGCACAGGTGGGATACATGTACTGTATGTGGCTGCACAGATGGGATACATGTACTGTATGTGGCTGCACAGGTGGGATACATGTACTGTATGTGGCCGCACAGGTGGGATACATGAACTGTATGTGGCCGCACAGGTGGGATACATGAACTGTATGTTGTCGCACAGGTGGGATTCGTGTACTGTATGTGGCTGCACAGGTGGGATATGTGTACTGTATGTGGCTGCACAGGTGGGATACATGTACTGTATGTGGCTGCACAGATGGGATACATGTACTGTATGTGGCTGCACAGGTGGGATACATGAACTGTATGTGGCTGCACAGGTGGGATACATGTACTGTATGCGGCTGCACAGGTGGGATACATGTACTGTATGTGGCTGCACAGGTGGGATACATGTACTGTATGTGGCCCTCCATCTAATTGTAAGCAAGAGCCTGGTGTGACCCTCCATATAATTGTGGGCAAGAGCCCGGTGAGACCCTCCTTATAAATATGGGCGAGAGCCCGGTGTGACCCTCCTTATAAATATGGGTGAGAGCCTGGTGTGACCCTCCTTATAAATATGGGTGAGAGCCCGGTGAGACCCTCCTTATAAATATGGGTGAGAGCCTGGTGTGACCCTCCTTATAAATATGGGTGAGAGCCCGGTGTGACCCTCCTTATAAATATGGGTGAGAGCCCGGTGTGACCCTCCTTATAAATATAAGTGAGAGCCTGACCCGGCGGCGCCCATAACACCCTCTTCTCCATATGTAGCAGACGAGGTGAGCACGGTCCCTTCAGTCTTATACTGCATTCCTTTTGGCTCATACTAGCAATCATGGCACCTTTGCCACTATGTGTTACTATGTGTCACTATGTGTTACTACGTGTTACTACGTGTCACTATGTGTCACTATGTGTCACTATGTGTCACTATGTGTTACTATGTGTCACTATGTGTTACTATGTGTCACTATGTGTTACTATGTGTTACTATGTGTCACTATGTGTTACTATGTGTTACTATGTGCTACTATGTGCCACTATGTGTTACTATGTGTTACTATGTGTTACTATGAGCCACTATGTGTTACTATGTGTTACTATGTGTCACTATGTGTTACTATGTGTCACTACGTGTTACTATGTGTTACTATGTGCTACTATGTGCCACTATGTGTTACTATGTGTTACTATGTGTTACTATGTGTTACTATGTGTCACTATGTGTTACTATGTGTTACTATGTGCTACTATGTGCCACTATGTGTTACTATGTGTTACTATGTGTTACTATGTGTTACTATGAGCCACTATGTGTTACTATGTGTTACTATGTGCTACTATGTGCCACTATGTGTTACTATGTGTCACTATGTTACTATGAGCCACTATTTGTTACTATGTGTTACTATGTGTCACTACGTGTTACTATGTGTCACTATGTGTTACTACGTGTTACTATGTGTCACTACGTGTTACTATGTGTCACTACGTGTTACTACGTGTTACTATGTGTCACTATGTGTCACTATGTGTCACTACGTGTTACTACGTGTTACTATGTGTCACTATGTGTTACTATGTGTCACTACGTGTTACTATGTGTCACTACGTGTTACTATGTGTCACTATGTGTCACTATGTGTTACTATGTGTCACTACGTGTTACTACGTGTTACTATGTGTCACTATGTGTTACTATGTGTCATTACGTGTTACTATGTGTCACTACGTGTTACTATGTGTCACTATGTGTCACTATGTGTCACTACGTGTTACTACGTGTTACTATGTGTCACTATGTGTTACTATGTGTCACTATGTGTCACTATGTGTCACTACGTGTTACTATGTGTCACTATGTGTCACTACGTGTTACTACGTGTTACTATGTGTCACTATGTGTTACTATGTGTCACTACGTGTTACTATGTGTCACTATGTGTTACTATGTGTCACTACGTGTTACTACGTGTTACTATGTGTCACTATGTGTTACTATGTGTCATTACGTGTTACTACGTGTTACTATGTGTCACTATGTGTTACTATGTGTCACTATGTGTTACTATGTGTCACTATGTGTTACTATGTGTCACTATGTGTCACTACGTGTTACTACGTGTTACTATGTGTCACTATGTGTTACTATGTGTCACTACGTGTTACTATGTGTTACTATGTGTTACTATGTGTCACTACGTGTTACTATGTGTTACTATGTGTCACTACGTGTCACTATGTGTTACTATGTTACTATGTGCCACTATGTGTTACTATGTGTTACTACGTGTTACTATGTGTTACTATGTGCCACTATGTGTTACTATGTGTCATTACGTGTTACTACGTGTTACTATGTGTCACTATGTGTTACTATGTGTCACTACGTGTTACTACGTGTTACTATGTGTCACTACGTGTTACTATGTGTCACTATGTGTTACTATGTGTCATTACGTGTTACTACGTGTTACTATGTGTCACTATGTGTTACTATGTGTCACTACGTGTTACTACGTGTTACTATGTGTCACTATGTGTTACTATGTGTCATTACGTGTTACTACGTGTTACTATGTGTTACTATGTGTCACTATGTGTCACTACGTGTTACTATGTGTTACTATGTGTCACTACGTGTCACTATGTGTTACTATGTGTTACTATGTGTCACTATGTTACTATGAGCCACTATTTGTTACTATGTGCCACTATGTGTTACTATGTGTCACTACGTGTTACTACGTGTTACTATGTGTTACTATGTGCCACTATGTGTTACTATGTGTTACTATGTGCCACTATGTGTTACTACGTGTTACTATGTGTCACTATGTGTCACTACGTGTTACTATGTGTCACTATGTGTTACTATGTGTCACTACGTGTTACTATGTGTTACTATGTGTCACTATGTGTCACTACGTGTTACTATGTGTTACTATGTGTCACTACGTGTTACTATGTGTTACTATGTGTCACTACGTGTTACTATGTGTTACTACGTGTTACTATGTGTCACTATGTTGTTCTCTCCCTACATTGCGCTTTCCCCCTCTCTCTCTGCCATTCCATCCTCTGGGAGTCTACCAGTTCTCATGTATCACCACCTTCTTCTCCCTCCCTGTTGCCTCCCTTGATCTATCTCCTTCTCTCCCCCTCCCTACACTCGTCTCTATTGCTGCCCTACAGACTGCATGTCCTCGGTTTAGCCACTAGATGGCCCCATAAGACCATTGTGTACAGCCAGCATACTAACTCTATACCTAGCTGTCCCCTAGAGCTTATTGTGTTTGCAGCTTTCCCTTTCTGCATCTGTATATACACTCACCGGCCACTTTATTAGGTACACCATGCTGGTAGCGGGTGGTCTTCTGCTGCTGTAGCCCATCTGCCTCAGAGTTGGCCGTACTGTGCGTTCAGAGATGCTCTTCTGCCTACCTTGGCTGTAACGGTTGGCTATTTGAGTCACTGTTGCCTTTCTATCAGCTGGAACCAGTCTGCCCATTCTCCTCTGACCTCTGGCATCAACAAGGCATTTCCGCCCACAGAACGGCCGCTCACTGGATGGTTTTTCTTTTTCGGACCATTCTCTGTAAACCCTAGAGATGGTTGTGCGTGAAAATCCCAGTAGATCAGCAGTTTCTGAAATACTCAGACCAGCCCTTCTGGCACCAACAACCATGCCACGTTCAAAGGCCTCAAATCACCTTTCTTCCCCATACTGATGCTCGGTTTGAACTGCAGGAGATTGTCTTGACCATGTCTACATGCCTAAATGCACTGAGTTGCCGCCATGTGATTGGCTGATTAGAAATTAAGTGGTAACGTGCAGTTGGACAGGTGTACCTAATAAAGTGGCCGGTAAGTGTATGTACATAGTTCTATCATTTTGCATGTATATTTGTCCATTTATTTTCAGTTAATGTTTAATTTTTTTGCACTCATGTTACTACGGTTTTACTCTTACTTATACCATGTACCACACGTACTTATTCCATGTCTGTTTTTTGTAGAGACCCTATGGCCTGAGGAAGGTCCTGGTTGGACCGAAACGTTGCATATTACATTGGTCTCATTTCATGTACTTTTGTCTATGGTCGGAGTTTATACCTTGTATCTCACTGTTCAATAAAACTTTCACCTATCCTGGCATGAAAAACGAGTTCCGTGGTTTCTACTGTACGGCACCCCTGGATAGGACCACCTCCTACTCCTATTGGACAGGAAACAGCCCCAGTTCTCAGCAAGGTACCTATGAAAGTCAGACACAACTTTTGGTAGAAATGGTCAGGGTCAGGGGAGAGGATGATTCTGTCATCTCTAATAGTCAGATAGGGGGAGAGGATGATTCTGTCATCTCTAATAGTCAGATAGGGGGAGGGGATGATTCTGTCATCTCTAATAGTCAGATAGGGGGAGGGGATGAAGGCCGAATCTCGCTCACTCTTCGCGCTGATCTTATGGCTAATAGAAATGCTAATCTCAAAGAAAGAAATGTAATGCTACAACTATCCATAGGCTCAAATGGAGGCCGGAGAGTACTATGCTGAGATCCCAAGGGGGAAGTCTAGATTTAATGGACGGACATAGTCTGCTTAACCCCTTAATGACTGATGACGGCTAAACACGTCATGAGTGGCTGAACGATCCTGCCTGGTGACGTGTAAAGCCGTCATCAGCTGTAACTGTTACTGCTGCTGAAGAGAGCGTGACAGCACAGTAAGAATCGCTGTCTGAGACAGCTGACCGCTACTACTAACAGTCTGGGGACCGATGGCAGGGGTCTCTGGACTAGTAACAATCAGCTATCTTAGACAGCCATCGTTACTGTGGAGTAATGCTTTCTGCAGCAGCTGCTGTGCTGAGCCGTCCGTCGGAGCTGGTGCCCAGCAGCTGTCCGTCCTCTTCCCTATTCCTCCTCCGTCCTCAGATTGCGTCTCTCCTGTCTCTCCTCCGTGATCCCCCCTCCCTGCGTCCTCCCTGTGTGCTGCCTGGTGGGGTGTAGTGTGCTCCTCCAGCTGATCGGACCACCCCTGCACATTGTGATTAGTCAGTGACTGTCACAGCCCTGATGGCTGCTCACACACAGTGACACACAAGTGTGCAGGGCTGTAACCGCTCCGTCAGACCCAGGCTCACACCCATACTTTGACAGTGATTGATGTGATTGGCCAATCATAGCAATCAATGTTACAGAGCTGTCACAGCTCCTCCAAGGTCCAAGCCTCCTTACTCCTGTGTATAGAGAGGACATTGGGGCTGTGACAGCCGACTGTCTAAACTACTGTGCCCCCAAACACCACAATCCCCACATAAATAAGAAACATGAAGAAATAAATAATAAAATAAATAAATACTAAAAAAAGACAAATAAGGGTGCGTGCACACTACGGAATCCGCACATATGACCGGCAGCAGATTCCGTTGCTTGTACCCGCACCAGCGGCACACATCTCGGCCCGTGCCATAGACACTATTCTATGCACGGGAGGATTCCGCATTCCGCCAAAAAAACTAACGTCAATTCTTTCGGCGGAATACTGAATCCGCCCCTTGCAGAGAATAGTGTCTATGGCACGGGCCGAGATGTACGCCGCCGCGTGCAGGTATGAGTGACGGAATCCACCGCGAGTCATACGTGCGAATTCCGTAGTGTGCAAGCACCCTAAATAAGTATAAATTCATTAAACGACAAATAATTATTGTTCACATGGCGGAATTTACGCACGGAATGTTCCGCTGCAGATCCGCTTTCCACTCAAAATAAATGTTAATTCTTTGGGCGGATTCCGCTAGAAAAATCCTAAAGTCGTCATGGGGGCCTCATATTTCTGCTACTGGCTTTCCACTGGAATTCTGCTCCTATACCACCAGAGCTGAAGAAGAGGAAATTTCAAGCAGAGAACGTTCCTCTTCAATTCCCCGCCTATTCCTCAGTGTGAACATATCCTTAGCCTTAGATTTTACGGCTACCCTAAATGATTACTTTAGGGGGTACAGTTCTCATAATGGGGTCACTTATGGGGGTGGGGTATCCTTCTGGCAGCTCCAGTCCTTTGGAAACACGTTATGGTGGCCTGTACGCATGCCCAGCAGCACACCAGGCCCACAAGTGGGATATTTCTCAAAACTAGAGGTTTGGGGTATTATATCTTTTGTTTATTTTTATTTTTTTTGTTAATACCTGCTGTGTTAGAGGAAATTTTTTTTGAAAATTTACAAAAAAAAATAAATGTTTCTCGAATTTGACCTCCACTTTGCTTTAATCCCTGTGAACCATTTAAAGAGTTAAACATTTCTTTACACCTGATTTGAATTCTTTGAGGGGTGCAGTTTTTAAAATGGGGTCATGTTTGTAGTATACAGGCCTCTCAAATTTGCTTTGAAAATGAAGTAGTCCTTTTAAAAAAAACAATTTGGGAAATTTCATGAAAATTTTAAAATTTGCTGCTAAACTTCTAAGTCGTCTAATGGTTAAAAAAAGTAAAAGAGCACCTGCCAAATGATGCCAACATAACGTAGACATATTGTCAATGAGAATTATGAAATCATTTATCAGGCATGATCATTTTTCATACAAGACGTGTGAATTCCAAACATTTTAAAATGCTAATATTTTCATTTTTTTACAACATTTTTGAAGTTTTTCACAAAAAACGCTCAGTCTGTCGACTAAAATGTACCACTAGCTTAAAGTACAATGTGTCACGAAAAAACAGTCTTAGAATCACTTGGATAAGGTAAAGCATCACGGAGATACAAGCACATAGAGACAACTTAGAAAATGGTCCAAGGTCATATAAGGGGTCGGCCACTTTATAGTAAAATAGGTCAGTACAAAGTACTAGGAAGTGTACTCACTGTATATACTGGCAGCAGCTCCCTGTACTCACTGTATATACTGACTGCAGCTCCCTGTACTCACTGTATATACTGACAGCGGCTCCCTGTGTACTCACTGTATATACTGACAGCACCTCCCTGTGTACTCACTGCATATACTGACAGCAGCTCCTGTGTACTCACTGTATATACTGACAGCACCTCCCTGTGTACTCACTGCATATACTGACAGCAGCTCCTGTGTACTCACTGTATATACTGACAGCACCTCCCTGTGTACTCACTGCATATACTGACAGCAGCTCCCTATACTCACTGTATATACTGGCAGCAGCTCCCTGTACTCACTGTATATACTGACAGCAGCTCCCTGTACTCACTGTATATACTGGCAGCAGCTCCCTGTACTCACTGTATATACTGACAGCGGCTCCCTGTACTCACTGTATATACTGACAGCAGCTCCCTGTACTCACTGTATATACTGACAGCAGCTCCCTGTACTCACTGTATATACTGACAGCAGCTCCCAGTACTCACTGTATATACTGACAGCGGCTCCCTGTGTACTCACTGTATATACTGACAGCAGCTCCCTGTGTACTCACTGTATATACTGACAGCAGCTCCCTGTACTCACTGTATATACTGACAGCAGCTCCCTGTACTCACTGTATATACTGACAGCAGCTCCCTGTGTACTCACTGTATATACTGACAGCAGCTCCCTGTGTACTCACTGTATATACTGACAGCAGCTCCCTGTACTCACTGTATATACTGGCAGCAGCTCCCTGTGTACTCACTGTATATACTGACAGCAGCTCCCTGTACTCACTGTATATACTGACAGCAGCTCCCTGTGTACTCACTGTATATACTGACAGCAGCTCCCTGTACTCACTGTATATACTGACAGCAGCTCCCTGTACTCACTGTATATACTGACAGCAGCTCCCTGTGTACTCACTGTATATACTGACAGCAGCTCCCTGTGTACTCACTGTATATACTGACAGCAGCTCCCTGTGTACTCACTGTATATACTGACAGCAGCTCCCTGTGTACTCACTGTATATACTGACAGCAGCTCCCTGTACTCTCTGTATATACTGACAGCAGCTCCCTGTGTACTCACTGTGTATACTGACAGCAGCTCCCTGTGTACTCACTGTATATACTGGCAGCAGCTCCCTGTACTCACTGTATATACTGACAGCAGCTCCCTGTGTACTCACTGTATATACTGACAGCAGCTCCCTGTACTCACTGTATATACTGACAGCAGCTCCCTATGTACTCACTGTATATACTGACAGCAGCTCCCTGTGTACTCACTGTATATACTGACAGCAGCTCCCTGTACTCACTGTATATACTGACAGCAGCTCCGTGTACTCACTGTATATACTGACAGCACCTCCCTGTGTACTCACTGTATATACTGACAGCACCTCCCTGTACTCACTGTATATACTGACAGCAGCTCCCTGTACTCACTGTATATACTGACAGCAGCTCCCTGTACTCACTGTATATACTGACAGCGGCTCCCTGTACTCACTGTATATACTGACAGCAGCTCCCTG
Organism: Dendropsophus ebraccatus; assembly: GCF_027789765.1. Classification (NCBI taxonomy): domain Eukaryota; kingdom Metazoa; phylum Chordata; class Amphibia; order Anura; family Hylidae; genus Dendropsophus; species Dendropsophus ebraccatus. The sequence goes on along the minus strand of NC_091466.1, from coordinate 2,106,887 downwards.
TGTACTCACTGTATATACTGACAGCAGCTCCCTGTACTCACTGTATATACTGACAGCAGCTCCCTGTGTACTCACTGTATATACTGACAGCAGCTCCCTGTGTACTCACTGTATATACTGACAGCAGCTCCTTGTGTACTCACTGTATATACTGACAGCAGCTCCCTGTGTACTTACTGTATATACTGACAGCAGCTCCCTGTACTCACTGTATATACTGACAGCACCTCCCTGTACTCACTGTATATACTGACAGCAGCTCCCTGTACTCACTGTATATACTGACAGCAGCTCCCTGTGTACTCACTGTATATACTGACAGCGGCTCCCTGTGTACTCACTGTATATACTGGCAGCGGCTCCCTGTGTACTCACTGTATATACTGACAGCGGCTCCCTGTGTACTCACTGTATATACTGACAGCAGCTCCCTGTGTACTCACTGTATATACTGACAGCAGCTCCCTGTGTACTCACTGTATATACTGACAGCAGCTCCCTGTGTACTCACTGTATATACTGACAGCCAGCAGCCTCCTGTGTACTCACTGTATATACTGACAGCAGCTCCCTGTGTACTCACTGTATATACTGACAGCCAGCAGCCCCCTGTACTCACTGTATATACTGACAGCAGCTCCCTGTACTCACTGTATATACTGACAGCAGCTCCCTGTACTCACTGTACATACTGACAGCAGCTTCCTGTGTACTCACTGTATATACTGACAGCAGCTCCCTCTACTCACTGTATATACTGACAGCAGCTCCCTGTACTTACTGTATATACTGACAGCAGCTCCCTGTACCCACTGTATATACTGACAGCAGCTCCCTGTACTCACTGTATATACTGACAGCAGCTTCCTGTATATACTGACAGCAGCTCCCTGTACTCACTGTATATACTGACAGCAGCTCCCTGTGTACTCACTGTATATACTGACAGCAGCTCCCTGTACTCACTGTATATACTGACAGCAGCTCCCTGTACTTACTGTATATACTGTCAGCAGCTGCCTGTACCCACTGTATATACTGACAGCAGCTCCCTGTGTACTCACTGTATATACTGACAGCAGCTCCCTGTACTCACTGTATATTACTGACAGCAGCTCCCTGTGTACTCACTGTATATACTGACAGCGGCTCCCTGTGTACTCACTGTATATACTGACAGCAGCTTCCTGTACTCACTGTATATTACTGACAGCAGCCCCCTGTGTACTCACTGTATATACTGACAGCGGCTCCCTGTGTACTCACTGTATATACTGACAGCGGCTCCCTGTACTCACTGTATATACTGACAGCGGCTCCGTGTACTCACTGTATATACCGACAGCAGCTCCCTGTGTACTCACTGTATATACTGACAGCAGCTCCCTGTGTACTTACTGTATATACTGACAGCAGCTCCCTGTGTACTCACTGTATATACTGACAGCGGCTCCGTGTACTCACTGTATATACTGACAGCAGCTCCCTGTGTACTCACTGTATATACTGACAGCAGCTCCCTGTGTACTTACTGTATATACTGACAGCAGCTCCCTGTGTACTCACTGTATATACTGACAGCAGCTCCCTGTGTACCTCATAGAGATAATATCGGACTCCCCTCCTCCAGGCTGGGCTGCCCTGCTCTGTGTTGTTTCTGTCCATAAAATGGCTGACATGGAGGAGCATGTGACCAGGCCCTGTCCACTGTGTTCTCCATAGACATATACAGGCTCAGTGGTGGACACTGGGGGGCGGGGCCTGGTTACATGTTCCTCCATGTCAGCCATCTTATGGACCAAAACACCACAGAGCAGGGCCGCCCAGCCTGGAGGAGAGGAGTCTGATATTAGCTGTATGAGGTACACAGGGAGCTGCTGTCAGTATATACAGTGAGTACAGTTACTAATACTGTACACTGAGCAATTTTACTATAAAGTGGCCAACCCCTTTATGTGACATACTGGACTTTTTAGCTCAGTCATTAAGGGGTTAAAGCCCTGGTGAATCTCTTGATCCAAGGGTGTCTGCCAACTTAAAATCGAACAAAGCACTCAGAGCAGAAATCTGGACTTTAATAGTGCTGGGTCTGAGTCCTTTGTTGAGGCCCTCCTGTAAGAAATCTAAAACTAATGGAATACTAGGAGGGCTGGTTAACAAATCTAACAAAGGCTTTCCATGTTCTGAGATATATGGCAGAGGTTACTCTCTTTCGGCTTGCCAGGAGGGTAGAAATAACGCTTGTGGATAGTCCCCTATCTATCAGAAGCTGCCTTTCACATGCCAGGCTGTCAGATGGAGTCTCCCGGCTGTAGGATGGAAGACTGGTCCCTGGCTGAGAAGATCCTCCCTCTCCAGAAGAATCCACGGTTCTGAGATCGACATCCTTCTAACCAGGAAATCCACACCGTCCTTGGCCAGAAGGGTGCAATCAGAATGAGATGAGCTCTGTCTTCCCTGATCTTTTGAATAACTCGTGGTAACATCCTGATGGGGGGAAAGGCATAGAGGAGACCCCCTTCCCATCTCTGGGCTAGGGCATCCAAGGCCGATGGGCACAGGGAAAAAAAAAAAATCGCTGGACCTTCCTGTTGGTCCGGTTTGCAAAAAGGTCCGTTGTGGGGTAACCCCAAAGTCTGCATATCTGAAGGAATACTTCTTGTGACAGTTCCCATTCTCCCTGGTGGAGTTGATTGCGGCTCAGGTAGTCTGCTTTGTAATTGTTTATTCCCCTTAGATGGAGTGCTGTGAGGGACAAAAAGTGAGGTTCTGCAAGTCGGAAGATGTGGTGTGATAACCAGAATTACTTACGGTAATGATGTTTTCGTAAGCCCATGACAGCACCCCTGGAGAGGACCTCCCACCGCAGGACAGGAAACCTGTGAAGATAAAAGTCTGACACACCTCTCCACACCTCAGTTCTATAAAAGTACTCCAGCGGAGGAGAAGAAAACAAAAACATTAATTAGCAATAAGGGGGGGTATACCGGAGGGGTGCTGTCATGGGCTTACAGAAACATCATTACCGTAAGTAATTCTGGTTTTACCCAGTCGCCCTATGACAGCACCCCTGGAGGATTAAACTAGAAACTAAATTAGGGAGGGACCACCGTGGATAAAACTTTCCTACCAAAAGAAAGATCAGACAGAGGATTTAGCTGAAGTCTATAGTGGCGTAAGAAAGTATGTGGTGAAGACCAGGTTGCTGCTCTACAAATTTGGTCTAGAGAAGCATCTGCTTTTTCTGCCCATGATGCTGCCATGGCTCTAGTGGAGTGAGCTGAGAAATAGGGTGGGGGATCCCTGTTTTGTGATGTGTAAGCAAGTGTTATAGCTTGTCTAATCCAGCGGCTAATAGTAGGTTTAGAGGCTAACTTCCCTTTGTTAACTCCAGAAAACTGTATCAACAAATTCTCTGAACGTCTGACCAGGAGTTGTTTGGGTTCCATTCCAGTTCTCTAAAATGTCCATCTGTAAAGGTCTTGACCTTACCTGGGCCCAACGAACCGACTGAATGCACGAAGTGAACAGGCCTAGAAGTGACATTGCCTCTCTTAGCGTAGGCTTGTGATTGAGAAATAGGTCCAGTGTCCTTTGTCTAAACTTTCTATTATCTGAGATACTATCTCGAGATGTTGCTGAAGCAAAGGAATTGTATTTGCTACTATGAGAAAGTGGTCTAGATAAGGGATAAAGATTATGTTCTGTTTCCTTATATAGGAAGCCATGTCCGCTATGATTTTCGTGAATGCCCTGGGTGCCTGCGAGACCCCGAATGGAAGAGCCCTGTACTGAAGGTGAATCCACTTGTTTTTCAACCAAACCGCTACACGAAGATATCTCTGGTGTGAGACATGAATGGGTACATGGTAGTATGCATCTTCTAGATCTATTGATGCCATCACACAGTCTGGGAATAGAAGATTTAAGGTTGACTTTAGGGTCTCCATTCGGAATCTTTTGTATTGCAGGAATTTGTTTAGGCCCTTGAGATTTATTATCACCCTGAAGGAGCCATTTGGCTTTTTTACCAGAAATAGAGGTGAATAATATCCTTTCTGTTGTTCTTGTAAAGGGACTGGAACTAGGACATTTTTCTGAATTAGGGACATAACTTCTGTTTCTATGACCAGCTGTTTCGCCTTGTCTGATAATTTCCTGGTGGGGAGAAATCTGTCTCTGGGAAGACTTCTGAATTCCAGAAGAAGTCCGGAAGAAATTGAGTTGAGAACCCAAGGACTGGGGGAGATGTCCCCCCAAGCCTGGGAAAAAAAGAGACAGACGACCCCCCACCGGGAGACCGTCATTGCTGGGAAGGCTTAGGCTTGTCGTCCCTGGAATTAAAGATAAAGCCTTTACCCTTTCCTGGGACTCTAAATTTCTTGTTTCCCTGAGAGTCACGAAAGGGTCTCTTAAATTGCTTTCTCTGTTTAAAGGTCTCCTGCTGTTTAGGTTGGGCCGGGAACCCTTTCTTTTTATCTGCAGCTTTTTCTAACAGTGAGTCTAAAAAGGGCCCAAACAGGAGTTTACCGTTACAGGGAATCCCACATAATTTAGCTTTGGCGGTCATATCACCTTTCCATGACTTGACCCATAATGCCCTTCTAGCAGAGTTGGAGAGTGCAGCTGCTTTAGCTGCCATCCTGATGGAATCTGCTGAGGCGTCAGAAAGAAAATCCGCCGCCTTGGCTAATACTGGTATATCTGCTAGGAGTTTTTCACCGGATGGTTCATTGGATAACTGGGATTTAAGTTTAGCAATCCATACCCTTAGCGACCTAGCTACACAAGTGGAGGCTACGCTTGTCCTGATAACCCCTGTGGCCGCCTCCCATGTTCGTTTGTTATAATAGTCGGACTTTCTGTCCGTTGGATCAGACAGAGTGGCTATGTCCTCAAATGGGAGAGAGTTTTTCTTTGCAATTTTGGCCACTGGGGCGTCTATCGCCGAATCTTTGTCCCAGGCACTAGTTTCTTCTACGGATATTTCCTTTTGAAGTGTCTTGGAATAAAGAATTTTCTGTCCGGGTTATCCCACTCTTTATCAATCAGGGCTTTTACATATTTGTGCAGAGAGAATGTACGGGGTTTTTTGGGGGTCAAGCCCTCATACATAGCATCTTCCACAGATAATTGGATTTTCTTATCCTCAATGTTAATTGAAGCCCTGATAGCCTTAATTAGCTGGTCAGTGTCATCTGTTGGAAAAAGATTTCTACTGGATGGTCCACTATCTTGTTCCTCATCAGATGAATGTATGCATTCTATTTCGCCTTCCTCTAAACTCCTGTCCCCCGTAGGAGGTTCGGATATGACTTCTTCTTCCATAACTACGGAGGTTACTGGTACACTAGGGGCTGTAGAGGAAGTATTTGCCAGTACTCCTAACCCCCTTAGGGAAGCCTGGACTTCGTCCCTTACAATTTGTTTAAGGGTGTCAGCTAGGGAAGATGACTCCTGAGAGACTAGTTTATCAATGCATATCTGGCATATCGACCTGGTATAGTCATCAGGTACTGGGGTTCTACATTCTGCACACTCTTTATGATGTTGTTTGGCAGCAGATTTTCTAGGTGGTTTATCAGACACCTGAAAAACATTAACATAAATCATTTCACTTTAGAGAAAGATTGAAAACTCTCACCAATATGTCCCTCTGGTCTGCACGGTACCGGACTCTTAGGTGGTTTGTCAGGCTTCTCAGGTCTCTGATGTTTCTCAGATTTCTCCGATCTATCAGACCTCGAGGAGCGATCATGGCGTCCCTTATCTTTCCTGCCCGAGGATTCAGACATGCTGAGGCTGGAAGTATATTTCACCAGACAGGTGAGGCTGGCTGGTAGAGTCCTCCACTCCTGGACGCATAGGAGTTATGGACAAGAGGTGAGTGCATCCCCAGGCCTTATGAATCTGCCGGGCCACCGAGCTCCACAGCGTCGGATGCGGCGGCCCCGGTGTCTGACGTCATCCCCCCGCGACACTGCCTCGGCGCTAGAGGCGTCTGACGTCAATGCGTACGCATCAGCGTACGTACGTCCGTACGCCCGTGGAACGCACGCCAGAGCGCATGCCCCACGCACGCCCGGGACGCACGCCGCTCGGCTGGAGAGACAGGCACGGCCCGCTCTGCCCTAGCCCCCGGATCCATACTAAACCGCACGGCCCCAGGAGCTATTGGGGAGGCATCTTGCTCCGTCCGGAGCTCTTACCAGACTTGAGGTTGCCGTCTTAAGACAGGCTTCTGCCTCCAGGAAACCCATCTGTTGCAACCGCCAAGCGGGGGACCTGCAGCCGGCGTGGAGAAGGTAGATCTTTATCCCAGGAAGGGACTCTTCAGAGGCCTCCTATCCGCCGGACAGGAAACCTGAACTGGGGTGTGGAGAGGTGTGTCAGACTTTTATCTTCACAGGTTTCCTGTCCTGCGGTGGGAGGTCCTCTCCAGGGGTGCTGTCATAGGGCGACTGGGTAAATCCTCATTAGCTCTGGTCATCTTGAGCCTCCTTGATGGTTGATGTAGGCGACTGCTGAGGCGTTGTCTGTCATTACTCCTACATCTCTGCCCTGTAGATGAGGAAGGGCCTGAGCTAAAGATAGAAAAATGGCTCTTAATTCTCGTATATTTTGAGAGTCCTTTGCCTCCTCTGGAGTCCATAGTCCTTGTAGCAAGAGGGAATCCAAGTGCGCTCCCCAACCCTGAGGGCTGGCATCCGTTGTGATTATAACTATGTCGTGTAGCTTCCATGGGAGACCTTTGTTTGGTGTTCTTCCACCGTCTACCAAGAGAGGGATCTCAGACTCTGCGGAGAAAGAAAAAAAAAGGGGAGTATAGGGAATCCACAAGTCCATCCCATTCGGATAAGATCTGGGCCTGAGAACGTCTAGAATGATATTGAGCCCAGGGTACAGCTCGGATAAAAGAAGTGAATAACCCTAAAAGGGACATAGCAGATCTGAAGGTAGTGAGAGGTTGGGAAATCATTTCCTGAGTCCTGGCAATAATCTGGGAGATCTTATTCACTGGTAGAAAGGATCATTGGGAGAGAGAATCCAGGCAAATACCTAGGAATTTGCATCTCTGGGTTGGGATTTTATTGGACTTTTCCTCATTGATCTCCCACCCCAAGGATGTGAAGATGGATTCTACACAGCGGATGTTTGCCTCCAGAATGGACGGGGAACTACCAACTAGGAGAAAATCATCCAGGTATGGGACGATGATAATATCCTTTCCTCTGACATGGGCCATGACTTCCGCCATGATTTTTGTAAAGACTCTAGGGGCCTGAGATATGCCAAAGGGCATGGCAGAGTATTGAAAATGCTGAATGTTTTTATCCTTCTTAACGGCCACTCTAAGGATCGTTGGTGATCTGGATGTACTGGGACATGGTAATAAGCATCCCGAAGATCTAGTGTGGCCATGAAACAGTTCTCTGAGAGGTTCAGAATGGTAGAGAATATTGATTCCATTCTAAATTTTTCGTAAGTAAGAACTCTAGGGGTTTAAGGTTTATGTTCATTCTAAACAAACCATTCGGTTTCTTTACCAAAAATAGAGTGGAATGAAATCCAACTCCTATCTGGTCCAAAGGAATCGGGGTCAAAACTCCTTTGTTCAGTAAGGAGTGCACTTCTGAGACTAGGGCGACCTGTTTCTCAGGATCAGAGGATAAGTCAGTACACACAAATCTATTACCCGGGGAGGACGAAAAAGAAATCTTTAAACCAGATTTTATTGTCTCCAAAACAAAAGTGCTACCAGAAATGTTACACCATTTAGAGTAGTGAAAAGACAATCGACCCCCCACCGACACCTCGCGTAATTGTGAGGGTTTCTTGGTCTCGGTACTAGGAAAGAGGAAACCCTTCCCTTTCTTGGTAGGCCTCCAATCCCTCCTAGAGGTAGAAGATCCCCCTCTGGGCTTCCTACCTCGGCCCCTGAAAGATCTATTTGGCTGCTGTTGTTGAATGAGGGGAAACCCTTTCTTTCTGTCTGATGCTTTTTCCAAGACAACATCTAGAGCAGAGCCGAAGAGGAATTTTCCTTCACAAGGTACTCCGCACAATTTTCTCTTGGATGTTGTGTCCCCTTTCCATTCCTTAAGCCATAAAGTTCTTCTGGCGGAGTTGGATAGTGCCGCAGAACGGGCTGAAAGTTTTAAAGCGTCCGCTGAGGCCTCTGCAATAAAGGATACTGCGTTTTCAATGGTACTAAATGAAGCAGAAAATTCCTGTTCTGGGTTACCCTCATAGACCTAGTCTTTCAGTTCCGTCATCCAGATCTGTAAGGACCTGGCCACAGAGGTGGTAGCTATGAGAGGTTTAAAGGTTGCGGTAGAAGCCTCCCAATTTTTTCTTAGGTACACCTTAGCTCTTTTGTCCATCGGGTCCTTCATAGTGGCAGAGTTCTCGAATGGAAGGGCATTTTTCTTGGAAATCTTTGCCACCGGTGGGTCGATCATAGGGGCGCTCTCACAGTATTCTGCATCTTCGTGGCTAAAAGGATACTTCCTTTTATACTGTAGCGGAAAAATATAAACAGATATATGCACAGTAACTAATAAGGTTCAAAGTGAGAAAACCACCAGGACCGAAGAAACAAACCCCACTTACAGCCTGAGGTATGAAAATGTTTTGGTCTGGTTTGGACTATTCATTAGATATGAGAGATTTAATGCTCTGGTGCACCGGAAACACTGGTCGTTTCTGAGGAGCTAGGCCTTCAAACATACGGTCTTGCACGGACTTGAGCTGAGGGGTATCTTCTATCTCCATAGTGCAGCGTACAGCTTTAACCAATGAGTCTATGTACTCTGTAGTCAGAAGAGGGGAAGAGGACTCCTCTCCTACATTCTCACCCTCAGAGGCAATCTCTCCAGGTTCATCAAGTACCGAACCCTGCTCCTGATCCTCCTCAATAGATGGAGAGAGGGGAGCTGGTCTACTAGGACCCGGTAAATCAACAGGAGAGGTCTCAGGAGGAGCTGTTGGGGGTAGAACTATAGGAGCTGGAGGGGTAACAGCCTCAGAGGTAGAAAGTTTAAAGGGGAATGAGGTCTGATACAAGGTATATAGAAAATTTTTTAGTAACTAAGCCATAAAGAAAAAGAAAGGTTTGGAAAAAAACATTTTAAGCACATACCCTGATCATGTCCCTTTTATTTCTCATGAAAGATGGGCCCTGATCTTCAAGCACACGGTTCACACATCCACCACATAACGCTTTATTATAGGATGAGCTTAGGCGTTTCTTACAGATAGGGCAATCCCTATTCCTTTGTTTCTCCTCTTTTCTAGCAGCTTCCTCCTGCTGGTATCATATAGAAAATACACGTCACATGTAATGAAGAGAAACAAACAAAAAAACTTCTAGGGGAAGCCCCTCTTACCCCACCATACCGCAGTAGATTCTGTCTGTGTGGTTCCCTTAGGATCAGCGCCTTGAGCCTCCATTCTTGTCCAAATGGAAGTTCCAGGTTGCAGCAGCAGTCAGATCTCCTGAAGAGCACCAGTCAGGGACACTCCAGCTGCTTAGTGCACAGCACACCTCCTGCTCATCTGCAGCCTTTTTGATTCTGGCGCCAAAACGCCGGAGACCGGCTGGCTCCGCCCCCGGCGCTGATGCGGCACACCCTCCCACTGCCGGACGTAGTCCCCCCCCCTGACAGGCCGAAGCCCGGACGCTGCCGAACAAGGCCCTGCAGATAGTCCCGCCTCCGGACATCCCCCGGTTTGCGTCATCAGTCCGAACCCCTCCCCCGTCAGCGCACTACGGCCGGGGAGAGCAGGAAGACGAACCTGCAGCCGGCGTCGAGGGGCCAGGGGTGCAACGGGGACCCACTTTAGGAGGTGCCGGGGCGGCAACCAGACTGGACTGCAGCTCAGGATGCCTTACGCAGTCGGGGAAGCCGGTGAGTGGGTGTCTGCCCCGGGGATCCCCAGTCTCGTCTTAGGTACAGGAGAGAATCCTGAGTAATTCTGCTCCTATGGGACAGGAAACAGTAACTGGTGCTGGTGGGGCGTTTTGCTTCTTTTATGGTCCAGTGGTCCTGTTTCCTGTCCAATAGGAGTAGGAGGTGGTCCTATCCAGGGGTGCTAAGAGAAATACTGATCCAAAGATGTGGCTATGAACAATACAGTATTCTTAAGAGGCCCTGGGATGTGAATAAGGACTTTTAATCCCGTAACAAGTTTTTATTAGAGGGTAAGTCTGGCAGCTCCAGCAAACCAGGGGATCTCTGAGAAACTGCTAAACCCTTAGGGGACACAGCCAGCTTTCATTTTTGCGCTTTCGTTTTTTCCTCCTCGTGTATATAAGGCCATAGCACTTGCATTTTTCCACCTAGAGACCCAAATGAGCCCTTATTTTTTGCGCAACTAATTGTACTTTGCTATGGCAGATGTAATTTTTGCCTAAAATGTGCCGGGAAACCAGAAAAAAATGATATGTGTGGTGAAATTGAAAAAAAATAATGATTTTTTTTTTATTTGGGGGGGGGGGGGGGTTGTTTTTACTCCGTTCGCCCTAGGGTAAAACTGACTTGTTATATATGTTCCTTAAGTTCTTATGATTACAACGATATGTAACATGTATAACTTTTATTTGATTTGATGCCTTGTAAAAAATTTACAGAAATCACAGATGCACCACCTGGTATGGGCGTGCAATAACCACGGTCCAAATACGTGTAAATTATATTTAATTTCCCAGAATCACGTATAAAATCTAACTTTTATTAGATATGCATTAAAAGTAAAAAATGTATTAAAACAAGTGTTCTACACATATGAAATGGGCACTTCACAACAGATCTAGGGTGCTGACCCTCTGATAGATTGGTATACTTAGGGATAGATTAGCCCAGATGTATAAAGATAAACCCAGACTTCAGAAAAAAATTGCGATAAACAGGTATCTCTGTCTCAAACCAAGTCTCTACGCGTTTCACCCAGATATGTCCCTGGGATCATCAGGGGACAGTCACAAAACACAGTGGTTACTGTTTAGAGATTATATAGAATTGTTGTGTTTAAATAAATAGAAAAATCAGATAAATATAGAAAAGGGTAGGAGACAAGTGGGGATATATATAGTGTGTATACTCTGTGCGTCGGGTGGTCACCCCGGCCCGGCCTCCGATAAGCACTTGGAGCGACAGGTCAGGATAACCCCAAGACACAGACAAAGCACACACAGTCAGGAGTACACTTATATGGCTGCAGTCAGGAACTGTATGTATGACCAATAGGGATAGCAATCACCCTCAGAGACAGTCTATGGGGTTCAGGTTAGATACCAGGATCCTATGATGTCACAAGCCACATGTAAATATGATAACATGCATAACCTCTATGATAATCTATAGCAGGGGTACTCAACAACTTTTAGTGTAGGTCACTTACCGGGGTCTATTGTCAGGTGAAGGTCCCAGCTGAACATCAGGAGGAAACGTGTTTTGTTTGTTATTTTTCACAAACGTTGAACTATTTACATACAGAATTGCTGCTTATTAGTGGGAAAACTGGCATTTTTTCTCTCTCACCAGGCCTTTAAAATTAGGTACACAGGGGGTGACTGCATTAGTAGTATATAGCCCACTTGTGCGCTCTCCCCCTGTAGTATATAGCTCCCCTGTGCACTCTCCTCCTGTAGTATATAGCCCACTTGTGCGCTCTCTCCCCCTGTAGTATATAGCTCCCCTGTGCACTCTCCTCCTGTAGTATATAGCCCCCCTGTGCTCTCTCCCCCTGTAGTATATAGTCCCCCTGTGCACTCTCCTCCTGTAGTATATAGCCCCCCTGTGCTCTCTCCCCCTGTAGTATATAGCCCCCCATGTGCTCTCCCCCTGTATATAGCCCCCCTGTGCGCTCTCCCCCAGTATTATATAGTCCCCCTGTGCACTCTCCTCCTGTAGTATATAGCCCACTTGTGCGCTCTCTCCCCCTGTAGTATATAGCCCCCTGTGCACTCTCCTCCTGTAGTATATAGTCCCCCTGTAGTATATAGCCCCCCATGTGCTCTCTCCCCCTGTAGTATATAGCTCCACTGTAATCTCTCCCCCTGTAGTATATAGCCCCCCATGTGCTCTCTCCCCCTGTAGTATATAGCCCCCCATGTGCTCTCTCCTCCTGTAGTATATAGCCCCCCTGTGCTCTCTCCCCCTGTAGTATATAGCCCCCCATGTGCTCTCCCCCTGTATATAGCCCCCCTGTGCGCTCTCCCCCAGTATTATATAGTCCCCCTGTGCGCTCTCCCCCAGTATTATATAGTCCCCCTGTGCACTCTCCTCCTGTAGTATATAGCCCACTTGTGCGCTCTCCCCCCTGTAGTATATAGCTCCCCTGTGCACTCTCCTCCTGTAGTATACAGCCCCCCTGTGCTCTCTCCCCCTGTAGTATATAGCTCCCCTGTGCACTCTCCTCCTGTAGTATATAGCCCCCCTGTGCTCTCTCCCCCTGTAGTATATAGCCCCCCATGTGCTCTCCCCCTGTATATAGCCCCCCTGTGCGCTCTCCCCCAGTATTATATAGTCCCCCTGTGCACTCTCCTCCTGTAGTATATAGCCCACTTGTGCGCTCTCTCCCCCTGTAGTATATAGCCCCCCTGTTCTTTCTCCTGTATATAGCTCCCCTGCGCTCTCTCCCCCTGTAGTATATAGCCCCCCTGTGCACTCTCCCCCTGTAGTATATAGCCCCCCTGTGCTCTCTCCCCCTGTAGTATATAGCCCCCCTGTGCTCTCTCCCCCTGTAGTAAATAGCCCCCCTGTGCTCTCTCCCCCTGTAGTATATAGCCCCCCTGTGCTCTCTCCCCCTGTAGTATATAGCCCCCCTGTGCTCTCTCCCCCTGTAGTATATAGCCCCCCTGTGCTCTCTCCCCCTGTAGTATATAGCCCCCCTGTGCTCTCTCCCCCTGTAGTATATAGCCCCCCTGTGCTCTCTCCCCCTGTAGTATATAGCCCCCCTGTGCTCTCTCCCCCTGTAGTATATAGCCCCCCTGTGCTCTCTCCCCCTGTAGTATATAGCCCCCCTGTGCTCTCTCCCCCTGTAGTATATAGCCCCCCTGTGCTCTCTCCCCCTGTAGTATATAGCCCCCCTGTGCTCTCTCCTCCTGTAGTATATAGCCCCCCATGTGCTCTCTCCCCCAGTATATAGCCCCCCCTGTGCTCTCTCCCCCTGTATATAGCCCCCTGTGCTCTCCCCCCCCCCCCTGTGCTCTCTCCCCCTGTCTGTAGCCCCCCCTGGGCTCTCTCCCCCTGTCTGTAGCCCTCCCTGGGCTCTCTCCCCCTGTATATAGCATAAAAAAAAAAAACCACGTACACTCAACCAAATCCTGCGCGTCCTCTTTTCTTCCTCCTGTGCCGCACTGCAGCGGTCACTAGAGGCGCAGGAACGTCACTCGGCGCCGACACCAGACGGGGAGCGCGGCCTCTAGTGACCGCTGCAGCCAGTAAGAGGTGACTGACAGGGAGGGAGCCAATGGCTTACTCCCTGTCAGTCGTCCCCCCCCCCCCCCCTGCAATTGCGCCGTGGGGGGTGATCCCCCCACTAGACCACCAGGGATGGAGATGAGTAAGTATTTAGAAGCAGCTGTCAACTTTGACAGCTGCTTCTAAGTACTCAATTAGTGGGCACAGCGATCGGACCGTGCCCGCTAATAGCCGCAATCCTGGGCTACATAAGGCACCCAGGATTGCGGCAGTTCAGAGGGAGGTCGCCGCGCGACCCCCCTCTGAACTCCCATAGCGGCACCAGGATGTTCAGTAACGTCCTGGTGCAGCTATGGGTTAAAAGGGGTAGTGCGGCAGTAAACAATTATTCACAGAATAACACACATTACAAAGTTATACAACTTTGTAATGTATGTCTGTGAATCGCCCCCTTCCCGTATCCCACCACCCCCACCCGTGTACCCGGAAGTGTGGTGCATTATACATTACCTGATCCGTGTCACGCATGTCCGTCATCTTTGGACGGACAGCCGAACTGCTCCGGCTGCCTTCTGCAGAGTCATCAGATGCTTAGCCGCGATAGGCTGAGCATAACTGTGCTCAGCCAATCGCGGCTGAGCATCTGATGAGGCTGCAGATGACGTCCTGGCACAAGATGGCGGACATGCGCGACACGGATCAGGTAATGTATAATGCACCACACTTCCGGGTACACGGGTGGGGGTGGTGGGACACGGGAAGGGGGCGATTCACAGACATAACATACATTACAAAGTTGTATAACTTTGTAATGTGTGTTATTTTGTAAATAATTTTTTAGCGCCGCACTACCCCTTTAACCTCAAGGTTGAAAACATGGGCCTGGGCAGGGTGGAAGGTGGAGGAGGGGTTGGTGCCAGCCAAGCCTCATGTGGCATCAGAGGAGGTGGCATTATCAAGTGAGAAGGGCGGAGTCTGTCAGTGGTGAAGAACAGAACAGCAGATGACGCCAGTACTAAGTTATAGATCTTGGGAAGTTTCATTAAAATATCATTTTTCATACCGCTGTGATAATTTAAGAGGCCCTGTTATTTGGACATTTCCAATCCTTTAAGGGGTATTTATATGAGGACAAGTCTGAGAGCAGCATTAACCCAGGGTATCGTTCAGAAACCAGATTGAAAGTTAAACTATTGCGACCCTACTAAAACTGCAAGAAGATACTGATCCAGAGAGGAAACGAAGGTGTCCAGCAGATGTGCTGCTATACTGTCGGCTGCTTCTAACTTACTCACAAGGATTTCAATACTGCTAAACAGGCAGCTGCTCAGTATACCTGCACACAGATACCGCTCCCCTCACACTAATACTCACTAGGGGGCAGCTGCTCAGTATACCTGCACACAGATACGGCTCCCCTCACACTAATACTCACTAGGGGGCAGCTGCTCAGTATACCTGCACACAGATACGGCTCCCCTCACACTAATACTCACTAGGGGGCAGCTGCTCAGTATACCTGCACACAGATACGGCTCCCCTCACACTAATACACACTGGGGGCAGCTGCTCAGTATACCTGCACACAGATACGGCTCCCCTCACACTAATACACACTAGGGGGCAGCTGCTCAGTATACCTGCACACAGATACGGCTCCCCTCACACTAATACACACTAGGGGGCAGCTGCTCAGTATACCTGCACACAGATACGGCTCCCCTCACACTAATACACACTGGGGGCAGCTGCTCAGTATACCTGCACACAGATACGGCTCCCCCTCACACTAATACTCACTAGGGGGCAGCTGCTCAGTATACCTGCACACAGATACGGCTCCCCTCACACTAATACACACTAGGGGGCAGCTGCTCAGTATACCTGCACACAGATACAGCTCCCCCTCACACTAATACACACTGGGGGGCAGCTGCTCAGTATACCTGCACACAGATACGGCTCCCCTCACACTAATACTCACTAGGGGGCAGCTGCTCAGTATACCTGCACACAGATACGGCTCCCCTCACACTAATACACACTGGGGGGCAGCTGCTCAGTATACCTGCACACAGATACGGCTCCCCTCACACTAATACACACTAGGGGGCAGCTGCTCAGTATACCTGCACACAGATACGGCTCCCCTCACACTAATACTCACTAGGGGGCAGCTGCTCAGTATACCTGCACACAGATACAGCTCCCCTCACACTAATACTCACTAGAGGGCAGCTGCTCAGTATACCTGCACACAGATACGGCTCCCCCTCACACTAATACACACTGGGGGGCAGCTGCTCAGTATACCTGCACACAGATACGGCTACCCTCACACTAATACACACTGGGGGCAGCTGCTCAGTATACCTGCACACAGATACGGCTCCCCTCACACTAATACACACTGGGGGGCAGCTGCTCAGTATACCTGCACACAGATACGGCTACCCTCACACTAATACACACTGGGGGCAGCTGCTCAGTATACCTGCACACAGATACGGCTCCCCTCACACTAATACTCACTAGGGGGCAGCTGCTCAGTATACCTGCACACAGATACAGCTACCTCACACTAATACACACTAGGGGGCAGCTGCTCAGTATACCTGCACACAGATACGGCTACCCCTCACACTAATACACACTAGGGGCAGCTGCTCAGTATACCTGCACACAGATACAGCTCCCCTCACACTAATACTCACTAGGGGGCAGCTGCTCAGTATACCTGCACACAGATACAGCTCCCCTCACACTAATACTCACTAGGGGGCAGCTGCTCAGTATACCTGCACACAGATACGGCTACCCTCACACTAATACTCACTAGGGGGCAGCTGCTCAGTATACCTGCACACAGATACGGCTCCCCTCACACTAATACACACTGGGGGCAGCTGCTCAGTATACCTGCACACAGATACGGCTCCCCTCACACTAATACTCACTAGGGGGCAGCTGCTCAGTATACCTGCACACAGATACGGCTCCCCCTCACACTAATACTCACTAGGGGGCAGCTGCTCAGTATACCTGCACACAGATACGGCTCCCCTCACACTAATACACACTGGGGGCAGCTGCTCAGTATACCTGCACACAGATACGGCTCCCCTCACACTAATACTCACTAGGGGGCAGCTGCTCAGTATACCTGCACACAGATACAGCTCCCCTCACACTAATACTCACTAGGGGGCAGCTGCTCAGTATACCTGCACACAGATACGGCTACCCTCACACTAATACACACTGGGGGCAGCTGCTCAGTATACCTGCACACAGATACGGCTCCCCTCACACTAATACACACTGGGGGGCAGCTGCTCAGTATACCTGCACACAGATACGGCTACCCCTCACACTAATACACACTAGGGGCAGCTGCTCAGTATACCTGCACACAGATACAGCTCCCCTCACACTAATACTCACTAGGGGGCAGCTGCTCAGTATACCTGCACACAGATACGGCTACCCTCACACTAATACTCACTAGGGGGCAGCTGCTCAGTATACCTGCACACAGATACGGCTCCCCTCACACTAATACACACTGGGGGCAGCTGCTCAGTATACCTGCACACAGATACGGCTACCCTCACACTAATACTCACTAGGGGGCAGCTGCTCAGTATACCTGCACACAGATACGGCTACCCTCACACTAATACTCACTAGGGGGCAGCTGCTCAGTATACCTGCACACAGATACGGCTACCCTCACACTAATACTCACTAGGGGGCAGCTGCTCAGTATACCTGCACACAGATACGGCTCCCCTCACACTAATACTCACTAGGGGCAGCTGCTCAGTATACCTGCACACAGATACGGCTCCCCTCACACTAATACACACTGGGGGCAGCTGCTCAGTATACCTGCACACAGATACGGCTCCCCTCACACTAATACACACTGGGGGCAGCTGCTCAGTATACCTGCACACAGATACAGCTCCCCTCACACTAATACTCACTAGGGGGCAGCTGCTCAGTATACCTGCACACAGATACAGCTCCCCTCACACTAATACTCACTAGTGGGCAGCTGCTCAGTATACCTGCACACAGATACGGCTCCCCTCACACTAATACACACTAGGGGGCAGCTGCTCAGTATACCTGCACACAGATACAGCTCCCCTCACACTAATACTCACTAGGGGGCAGCTGCTCAGTATACCTGCACACAGATACGGCTCCCCTCACACCAATACACACTGGGGGGCAGCTGCTCAGTATACCTGCACACAGATACGGCTCCCCTCACACTAATACACACTGGGGGCAGCTGCTCAGTATACCTGCACACAGATACGGCTACCCCTCACACTAATACACACTAGGGGGCAGCTGCTCAGTATACCTGCACACAGATACGGCTACCCTCACACTAATACACACTAGGGGGCAGCTGCTCAGTATACCTGCACACAGATACGGCTACCCTCACACTAATACACACTGGGGGCAGCTGCTCAGTATACCTGCACACAGATACGGCTCCGCTCACACTAATACACACTAGGGGCAGCTGCTCAGTATACCTGCACACAGATACGGCTACCCTCACACTAATACTCACTGGGGGGCAGCTGCTCAGTATACCTGCACACAGATACCACTACCCCTCACACTAATACACACTGGGGGCAGCTGCTCAGTATACCTGCACACAGATACGGCTACCCTCACACTAATACTCACTAGGGGGCAGCTGCTCAGTATACCTGCACACAGATACGGCTACCCTCACACTAATACACACGGCTCCCCTCACACTAATACACACTGGGGGCAGCTGCTCAGTATACCTGCACACAGATACGGCTCCCCTCACACTAATACACACTGGGGGCAGCTGCTCAGTATACCTGCACACAGATACGGCTCCCCTCACACTAATACACACTAGGGGGCAGCTGCTCAGTATACCTGCACACAGATACGGCTACCCTCACACTAATACACACTGGGGGACAGCTGCTCAGTATACCTGCACACAGATACGGCTACCCCTCACACTAATACACACTAGGGGGCAGCTGCTCAGTATACCTGCACACAGATACGGCTCCCCTCACAGTAATACACACTAGGGGCAGCTGCTCAGTATACCTGCACACAGATACGGCTCCCCTCACACTAATACACACTGGGGGGCAGCTGCTCAGTATACCTGCACACAGATGCGGCTCCCCCTCACACTAATACACACTGGGGGGCAGCTGCTCAGTATACCTGCACACAGATACGGCTACCCTCACACTAATACTCACTGGGGGCAGCTGCTCAGTATACCTGCACACAGATACGGCTACCCTCACACTAATACACACTAGGGGGCAGCTGCTCAGTATACCTGCACACAGATACCGCTACCCTCACACTAATACACACTGGGGGCAGCTGCTCAGTATACCTGCACACAGATACGGCTACCCTCACACTAATACACACTAGGGGGCAGCTGCTCAGTATACCTGCACACAGATACGGCTACCCTCACACTAATACACACTGGGGGCAGCTGCTCAGTATACCTGCACACAGATACCGCTACCCTCACACTAATACACACTGGGGGCAGCTGCTCAGTATACCTGCACACAGATACGGCTCCCCCTCACACTAATACACACTGGGGGCAGCTGCTCAGTATACCTGCACACAGATACAGCTCCCCTCACACTAATACTCACTGGGGGGCAGCTGCTCAGTATACCTGCACACAGATACAGCTCCCCTCACACTAATACACACTAGGGGGCAGCTGCTCAGTATACCTGCACACAGATACGGCTACCTCACACTAATACTCACTAGGGGGCAGCTGCTCAGTATACCTGCACACAGATACCACTACCCCTCACACTAATACTCACTGGGGGGCAGCTGCTCAGTATACCTGCACACAGATACGGCTCCCCCTCACACTAATACTCACTGGGGGCAGCTGCTCAGTATACCTGCACACAGATACGGCTACCTCACACTAATACTCACTAGGGGGCAGCTGCTCAGTATACCTGCACACAGATACGGCTCCCCCTCACACTAATACTCACTGGGGGCAGCTGCTCAGTATACCTGCACACAGATACGGCTACCTCACACTAATACTCACTGGGGGCAGCTGCTCAGTATACCTGCACACAGATACGGCTCCCCCTCACACTAATACTCACTAGGGGGCAGCTGCTCAGTATACCGGCACACAGATACGGCTCCGCTCACACTAATACACACGGCTCCCCTCACACTAATACACACTGGGGGCAGCTGCTCAGTATACCTGCACACAGATACGGCTCCCCTCACACTAATACTCACTGGGGGGCAGCTGCTCAGTATACCTGCACACAGATACGGCTACCCTCACACTAATACACACGGCTCCCCTCACACTAATACACACTGGGGGCAGCTGCTCAGTATACCTGCACACAGATACGGCTACCCTCACACTAATACACTAGGGGGCAGCTGCTCAGTATACCTGCACACAGATACGGCTACCCTCACACTAATACACACTGGGGGCAGCTGCTCAGTATACCTGCACACAGATACGGCTACCTCACACTAATACTCACTAGGGGGCAGCTGCTCAGTATACCTGCATACAGATACGGCTACCTCACACTAATACTCACTAGGGGGCAGCTGCTCAGTATACCTGCACACAGATACGGCTACCTCACACTAATACTCACTAGGGGGCAGCTGCTCAGTATACCTGCACACAGATACGGCTACCTCACACTAATACACACTAGGGGGCAGCTGCTCAGTATACCTGCACACAGATACGGCTCCCCTCACACTAATACTCACTAGGGGGCAGCTGCTCAGTATACCTGCACACAGATACGGCTCCCCTCACACTAATACTCACTGGGGGGCAGCTGCTCAGTCAGTATACCTGCACACAGATACGATAAATTGAGAAAATGTTCAGCAGCACTAGAAAAACATATATGTGCGGGTGCACGTCTCACCAAACTGGACCCAGGTTCGTATAGAATATCTAGATGGAGACCGCACTTTCAAAAAAGAGTTCACACTTTATTCACACCAGATGCAACGTTTCGGCTCAATGTGTAGCCTTTCTCAAGCACACAGATACGGCTCCCCTCACACTAATACTCACTGGGGGGCAGCTGCTCAGTATACCTGCACACAGATACGGCTCCCCTCACACTAATACTCACTGGGGGGCAGCTGCTCAGTATACCTGCACACAGATACGGCTCCCCCTCACACTAATACTCACTAGGGGGCAGCTGCTCAGTATACCTGCACACAGATACGGCTCCCCTCACACTAATACTCACTGGGGGGCAGCTGCTCAGTATACCTGCACACAGATACGGCTACCCCTCACACTAATACACACTGGGGGCAGCTGCTCAGTATACCTGCACACAGATACCGCTACCCTCACACTAATACTCACTAGGGGCAGCTGCTCAGTATACCTGCACACAGATACCGCTCCCCTCACACTAATACACACTAGGGGGCAGCTGCTCAGTATACCTGCACACAGATACGGCTCCCCCTCACACTAATACACACTGGGGGGCAGCTGCTCAGTATACCTGCACACAGATACGGCTCCCCCTCACACTAATACACACTAGGGGCAGCTGCTCAGTATACCTGCACACAGATACAGCTCCCCTCACACTAATACTCACTGGGGGCAGCTGCTCAGTATACCTGCACACAGATACGGCTCCCCCTCACACTAATACACACTGGGGGCAGCTGCTCAGTATACCTGCACACAGATACGGCTCCCCTCACACTAATACTCACTAGGGGGCAGCTGCTCAGTATACCTGCACACAGATACGGCTCCCCTCACACTAATACACACTAGGGGCAGCTGCTCAGTATACCTGCACACAGATACGGCTCCCCCTCACACTAATACACACTAGGGGCAGCTGCTCAGTATACCTGCACACAGATACGGCTCCCCTCACACTAATACTCACTAGGGGGCAGCTGCTCAGTATACCTGCACACAGATACAGCTCCCCTCACACTAATACACACTGGGGGCAGCTGCTCAGTATACCTGCACACAGATACGGCTACCCTCACACTAATACACACTGGGGGCAGCTGCTCAGTATACCTGCACACAGATACGGCTCCCCTCACACTAATACACACTAGGGGGCAGCTGCTCAGTATACCTGCACACAGATACGGCTCCCCTCACACTAATACTCACTAGGGGGCAGCTGCTCAGTATACCTGCACACAGATACGGCTCCCCTCACACTAATACACACTGGGGGCAGCTGCTCAGTATACCTGCACACAGATACGGCTCCCCTCACACTAATACTCACTGGGGGGCAGCTGCTCAGTATACCTGCACACAGATACGGCTCCCCTCACACTAATACACACTAGGGGCAGCTGCTCAGTATACCTGCACACAGATACGGCTCCCCCTCACACTAATACACACTAGGGGCAGCTGCTCAGTATACCTGCACACAGATACGGCTCCCCTCACACTAATACTCACTAGGGGGCAGCTGCTCAGTATACCTGCACACAGATACAGCTCCCCTCACACTAATACACACTGGGGGCAGCTGCTCAGTATACCTGCACACAGATACGGCTACCCTCACACTAATACACACTGGGGGCAGCTGCTCAGTATACCTGCACACAGATACGGCTCCCCTCACACTAATACACACTAGGGGGCAGCTGCTCAGTATACCTGCACACAGATACGGCTCCCCTCACACTAATACACACTAGGGGGCAGCTGCTCAGTATACCTGCACACAGATACGGCTACCCCTCACAGTAATACACACTAGGGGCAGCTGCTCAGTATACCTGCACACAGATACGGCTCCCCCTCACACTAATACACACTGGGGGCAGCTGCTCAGTATACCTGCACACAGATACGGCTCCCCTCACACTAATACTCACTAGGGGGCAGCTGCTCAGTATACCTGCACACAGATACGGCTCCCCTCACACTAATACACACTGGGGGCAGCTGCTCAGTATACCTGCACACAGATACGGCTCCCCTCACACTAATACACACTAGGGGGCAGCTGCTCAGTATACCTGCACACAGATACGGCTCCCCTCACACTAATACACACTAGGGGGCAGCTGCTCAGTATACCTGCACACAGATACGGCTCCCCTCACACTAATACACACTAGGGGGCAGCTGCTCAGTATACCTGCACACAGATACGGCTACCCCTCACAGTAATACACACTAGGGGCAGCTGCTCAGTATACCTGCACACAGATACGGCTCCCCCTCACACTAATACACACTGGGGGCAGCTGCTCAGTATACCTGCACACAGATACGGCTCCCCTCACACTAATACTCACTAGGGGGCAGCTGCTCAGTATACCTGCACACAGATACGGCTCCCCTCACACTAATACACACTGGGGGCAGCTGCTCAGTATACCTGCACACAGATACGGCTACCCCTCACAGACTTAAAAACTAGTCTTCTGAATCATAAATCTGCTGCCAAATCCACTGGCAGTGACGGGAGCAGCACATACAGGGATATACACTGGCAGTGACGGGAGCAGCACATACAGGGATATACACTGGCAGTGACGGGAGCAGCACATACAGGGATATACACTGGCAGTGACGGGAGCAGCACATACAGGGATATACACTGGCAGTGACCGGAGCAGCTGTAACACCACATACAGGGATATACACTGGCAGTGACGGGAGCAGCACATACAGGGATATACACTGGCAGTGACGGGAGCAGCACATACAGGGATATACACTGGCAGTGACTGGAGCAGCACATACAGGGATATACACTGGCAGTGACTGGAGCAGCACATACAGGGATATACACTGGCAGTGACGGGAGCAGCACATACAGGGATATACACTGGCAGTGACCGGAGCAGCACATACAGGGATATACACTGGCAGTGACGGGAGCAGCTGTAACAGCACATACAGGGATATACAC
This sequence comes from Dendropsophus ebraccatus, assembly GCF_027789765.1. NCBI lineage: Eukaryota > Metazoa > Chordata > Amphibia > Anura > Hylidae > Dendropsophus > Dendropsophus ebraccatus. The sequence continues at coordinate 2,083,426 of NC_091466.1, read as the reverse complement.
TGGCAGTGACCGGTGCAGCTGTAACAGCACATACAGGGATATACACTGGCAGTGACGGGAGCAGCACATACAGGGATATACACTGGCAGTGACGGGAGCAGCTGTAACACCACATACAGGGATATACACTGGCAGTGACGGGAGCAGCTGTAACACCACATACAGGGATATACACTGGCAGTGACGGGAGCAGCACATACAGGGATATACACTGGCAGTGACCGGAGCAGCTGTAACAGCACATACAGGGATATACACTGGCAGTGACTGGAGCAGCACATACAGGGATATACACTGGCAGTGACGGGAGCAGCACATACAGGGATATACACTGGCAGTGACGGGAGCAGCTGTAACAGCACATACAGGGATATACACTGGCAGTGACCGGAGCAGCTGTAACAGCACATACAGGGATATACACTGGCAGTGACGGGAGCAGCACATACAGGGATATACACTGGCAGTGACGGGAGCAGCACATACAGGGATATACACTGGCAGTGACCGGAGAAGCTGTAACCGCACATACAGGGATATACACTGGCAGTGACGGGAGCAGCACATACAGGGATATACACTGGCAGTGACCGGAGCAGCACATACAGGGATATACACTGGCAGTGACGGGAGCAGCACATACAGGGATATACACTGGCAGTGACGGGAGCAGCTGTAACAGCACATACAGGGATATACACTGGCAGTGACCGGAGCAGCTGTAACAGCACATACAGGGATATACACTGGCAGTGACGGGAGCAGCACATACAGGGATATACACTGACAGTGACCGGAGCAGCACATACAGGGATATACACTGGCAGTGACGGGAGCAGCTGTAACACCACATACAGGGATATACACTGGCAGTGACGGGAGAAGCTGTAACAGCACATACAGGGATATACACTGGCAGTGACGGGAGCAGCACATACAGGGATATACACTGGCAGTGACGGGAGCAGCACATACAGGGATATACACTGGCAGTGACGGGAGCAGCTGTAACAGCACATACAGGGATATACACTGGCAGTGACTGGAGCAGCACATACAGGGATATACACTGGCCGTGACCGGAGCAGCTGTAACAGCACATACAGGGATATACACTGGCAGTGACGGGAGCAGCTGTAACAGCACATACAGGGATATACACTGGCAGTGACGGGAGCAGCTGTAACAGCACATACAGGGATATACACTGGCAGTGACGGGAGCAGCTGTATTAGCACATACAGGGATATACACTGGCAGTGACCGGAGCAGCTGTATTAGCACATACAGGGATATACACTGGCAGTGACGGGAGCAGCTGTAACAGCACATACAGGGATATACACTGGCAGTGACGGGAGCAGCACATACAGGGATATACACTGGCAGTGACCGGAGCAGCTGTATTAGCACATACAGGGATATACACTGGCAGTGACGGGAGCAGCTGTAACAGCACATACAGGGATATACACTGGCAGTGACGGGAGCAGCACATACAGGGATATACACTGGCAGTGACCGGAGCAGCACATACAGGGATATACACTGGCAGTGACGGGAGCAGCTGTAACAGCACATACAGGGATATACACTGGCAGTGACCGGAGCAGCTGTAACAGCACATACAGGGATATACACTGGCAGTGACCGGAGCAGCTGTAACAGCACATACAGGGATATACACTGGCAGTGACGGGAGCAGCACATACAGGGATATACACTGGCAGTGACCGGAGCAGCTGTAACGCCTCCCGCAGTATAAGCAGAGGTGGTAAGGGCTCATTATGGACTGCAGTCTCATGTCCTATAAGGTGGGAGCAGTCAGTGGAGTATATATAGTGAACACATCCATCTATACACAGTAGTCTCCCCATTTTGTTTTGCCGCCCACTCACAGCCATTCTCCCCACATACCTGATCTATCACCTGGAGTCCATGGTGTACCTGCAATAGCTGCTATGGCCACATAAGGTTTTATTATAATCCTTTAAGTTGGGATCAGTCACAATCCTTATTTATCCCCAATGATAGTGCTACTGCACTCAGATTACACCCACACAGGGAGCAACAAGACCCCTCCCTACAGAACATCCCATCCCACCGGACTGCATAGTTATCCCACCCCTCCCTACAGAACATCCCATCCCACCGGACTGCATAGTAATCCCACCCCTCCCTACAGAACATCCCATCCCACCGGACTGATTAGTTATCCCACCCCTCCTCGCAGAACATCCCATCCCACCGGACTGATTAGTTATCCCACCCCTCCTCGCAGAACATCCCATCTCACCAGACTGCATAGTAATCCCACCCCTCCTCGCAGAACATCCCATCCCACCGGACTGATTAGTTATCCCACCCCTCCTCGCAGAACATCCCATCTCACCGGACTGCATAGTAATCCCACCCCTCCCTACAGAACACCCATCTCACCGGACTGCATAGTTATCCCACCCCTCCTCGCAGAACATCCCATCTCACCAGACTGCATAGTAATCCCACCCCTCCTCGCAGAACATCCCATCCCACCGGACTGATTAGTTATCCCACCCCTCCTCGCAGAACATCCCATCTCACCGGACTGCATAGTAATCCCACCCCTCCCTACAGAACATCCCATCTCACCGGACTGCATAGTTATCCCACCCCTCCTCGCAGAACATCCCATCTCACCGGACTGCATAGTAATCCCACCCCTCCCTACAGAACATCCCATCTCACCGGACTGCATAGTAATCCCACCCCTCCTCGCAGAACATCCCATCCCACCGGACTGCATAGTAATCCCACCCCTCCTCGCAGAACATCCCATCTCACCGGACTGCATAGTAATCCCACCCCTCCTCGCAGAACATCCCATCTCACCGGACTGCAGTTATCCCACCCCTCCTCGCAGAACATCCCATCTCACCGGACTGCATAGTAATCCCACCCCTCCTCGCAGAACATCCCATCTCACCGGACTGCATAGTAATCCCACCCCTCCTCGCAGAACATCCCATCTCACCGGACTGCATAGTTATCCCACCCCTCCCTACAGAACATCCCATCTCACCGGACTGCATAGTTATCCCACCCCTCCTCGCAGAACATCCCATCTCACCGGACTGCATAGTTATCCCACCCCTCCTCGCAGAACATCCCATCTCACCGGACTGCATAGTTATCCCACCCCTCTTCACAGAACATCCCATCTCACCGGACTGCATAGTTATCCCACCCCTCTTCACAGAACATCCCATCTCACAGGGTGGTAGCATTACCCTACCTCGCAATGATTAAAAAAAAAAAAAAAAAAAAAAAAAAAAAAAAAATTAACCCACTACTCCCCACAAACACCACCTCACCCTACACGGTCAGTAACCACACCATCGTTGTGCACTGCTGAGGCCGCTGTTGTTACCTACCACTTCATACCACCAGTAGTGTTTTGTTTTTTATGTAGGCCTAGTGCTGGTAACCATACATCTACAGTCCTATTTTCACTAAGCCCCTTGTGAAGGTGACTGCCCATGAGTGCCGCTCCTTCTCACATGCCAGATTACAGGATTACCATGTAGCTTCAGGCACATAGCCATGTAACGTCAAAGAGGTTGCATCAAGTACAATCAGCTTGTGTTTTATTTCTCACAAATCACTGTACAAAACGTTTTATATAAAAACACTGCGAGATGTAGTGCGCTGCCCACCGCCATAACACTGACATTATAAATTATACGACAACTGTACAGGTGCAGTGTAAGCCCCCCACCACTAGGGGCAGCAGCGAGATCATCTATATACACGGCAGCCGCTGCTTGCTGCCCCTTTACACAATATATATATATTTATAGACTATTTCACATATCAACAGAAGACAACGAAGCTGGCCGCCTCATCGGCTTATGTCCCGGCCCATGTCCCAGTGCTTGGAGGAGTGGTCACTCTTTAGAGGGCTAAAAAATGGGTGTTTCAGCGCCTGCGACAGCGTGTAGCGCTTGGACGGTTCATACTTCAGCATATCCTCTATCAGGTCGAACAGCAGGTGGTGCTCCTCAGTGTCACACAGCATGTATCTCTGTAAGGAAGGGACATGTCAGCTACACAAGGTGGTGAACCAGACTGGGGACCGTACACATCGCCACATCTAGCCTGGAGGCACCACAGGACCTGTGCATGTTGTAGTTCCTATCAGCCCCTTCTTCCCTATTACAACAGTAAGCACCCACACTATATACTTACAGGGGCCTTACAGAGGCCACCCTGGTGTTTCCCCATTAAGGTCCCAAAGCTCACAACAGAGTGAGGACCTGAGGGACCACGTATCAGGGTGGTTTGGTGCTCTCCCCACTAGGAGGCGCCCCTTGGCAATGGGCTTCCTTCTCTGGAGAGAGGGAGATCTGGCTATTCCCCTGTTTTGAGACTCGTAACTGAGGCTCCACGGACCCCTTCTTTGCATATTCAAATTTTGTAGGGGGCAATCAGTGGGGACTTGTAAATGAGTACTCCATTGAATTTCTTTGCTGTTCTCCCTGAGCTCAGTGATTGTTGTGTTCTGCTCACCCACATACACTGTAGGCCATGTACTCAGCACAACGACTCCTCGGCATCCCCACATGACCCATCCCTGGTATACCAGCCACTCCTACCCTCAGGGGCCCCACATGACCCATCCCCGGTATACCAGCCACTCTTACCCTTGGGGGGCCCCCCAGGACACATCCACAGTACCCCAGTCGCTCTTACCCTCAGGGGCTTGCAGTTGTCGCGCACATATCGGGCCGCTGAGGTGCTGTTGTCCCAGTCCAGGTGGTCACGGTAGAAGTATTTCTGCTTCCTGTAAATAAAGAAACTCACATTAGGCACCTGACCCCAGAAGGCATTGGGGGGGGGGGGGGGGGGGGGGGCGGCACAATGATTCACACACTCACCTAGTCTTCCTGATCATCCGGGATGGGATGGGCCCCAGAATCCTCTCCATCATTGCCAGGTGTTCACGGTTGTCGTGCGTCTGTGAATGACAGATCGTTAATGACAGCCAACATGGGGGGGCAGCACAGTACTGGAGCCAGAAAGTCACCTGGAAGAGGGTGAACCCCACGTAATACTCAAAGATGATGCATCCGATGCTCCAGACATCACAGGGCTGACTCCAGCCGAGCTCTAAAGACACAGAAGGAGGGGTGGTGGGGTTAGCCACAGAAGCTCAGCAGCTACCCCAAAACCAGCAGAACACCGACCACTCACCTAAAATCACCTCAGGAGCTCGGTAGTGCCGTGTGGACACAATGGTGCTGTGATGCTCATGGTCAAAGGTGGCACTTCCAAAATCCACCACCCGGATGTCTGTGCTCTTTACACACCTTTCATCTCTCTTCTTGAGGGGAGGGAGGTCACAGGGAGAGACCACATGAAGACAAGCATTACGCAAAGGCTGAAGACTGACCCCAGGGGTCACCCCGCACCAGAGACACCGAGCACCCACCTTCTCCATGTTATAGGTTAGCTCAAAGTCAGAGTTCACAAAGAGAATGTTCTCCGGCTTCAGGTCCGTGTGCGTCAGCTTATTGTCGTGAAGAACTACGAAGAACAGCAGCAATTACACATTTACCTAGGCCCACCTGACACTGCGCCCACCCCGGCCATGTACTTACACTTCACTGCATGGCACACCTGATATGCCATGTGCCGCACTTGGTGAATGGGGTACGGAAGATAATTGTTCTCCTTGAGAAAATCAAATGTGCTGAGGCCCAGAAGCTCAAAGGAGATGCACATGTGACCATGATAGTCGAACCAGTCAAACATCCGGACACAGAGGCTGCCGAGAGAGGAGCACAGGTCACACCGGCAGGGGGCATGCTAGCAGCACACCCGCCACCAGCAGGGGGCACACTTACTGCTTATTATCTGGGTCCTTCTCGTTGATCTTCTCCAGGACGTTTATCTCCAGTCGTGCCGCCTCCTTGTATTTTTCGACATTCTTGATTATTTTTAATGCCACCCGGGAACCTCCCCTTTGACAGGAAATAATGAGAAACACATGTAAGCCAGGACAATAAGCAAAGCGCCATGGTCAGGGCTGATGGGATACCTTCAAGACTCACCTGCGGTGGTCTATACACTCCACAACTCGGCCAAACGTCCCTTCTCCCAGAGTGCTGATAATCTCATCTGTCAAGGGAAGAGGAGAAGACGAGCTAAGGATGAGCCAGAGACCCCAGCAGCTAGAGCCAGTGAAAGGCCAGGAGTCATACATATGTCAGGCTAGGCGTGAGCCGTAAGTATTACTCTAACTCCCTGCCCGAGAAAACTATATATCATTAGGCGTTAATGAGAATAAAAGGAGGAAGAGGAGGAGGAGGAGGAGGGGGCTTCTCTGTGTCTTTAAAATAAAAATCAAATGAACACAAAAGACAGACAGGTCTGCAGCGTCTCTGGGGAGGGGGAGCTTAGAACTAGAGAGCTAAATTATGTTACGATTTGGCTGTACATCTTTCTTGTAGCCAGTCGCCGCTGCGATAGATCAGGTGACCCTCCACGTCGTCTTCCACACTCTTGGCCTGCCTGCTGCTCTGGCGACTCCTCTGTTGTTGACGGGGCCCGTCAATTCCCGGCAATACACCACCATTCACCAGCCAATCAGATTTTCAAACCAGCGGCAGCACATAGGTTGGTTGGTTTGGAAATTCATTCACATTGTAGTTTGAGGTAGGAGGGTGTGCAGTAGATTCCCAGCCAATTCATACGGCACATAGGAATATATAACGATAGGGATATTGCAAGGGAACAGGTCAAGATACAAATACACTAACTCAGAAATAAAAGAAATCAGAAAAACAAAAAACATTCTGCTACTTCTCGTTATTGATTGTAAAGAAAAAAAATAAAGCAGGAAAAACAGGAGCAAAGTAATAAAAGGCGAAAAAGTCTTTAGGTATCGCTACACTACGACCCCATGTACCAGCGTATCACTACACTACAACCCCACGTATCAGCGTATCACTACACTACAACCCCACGTATCAGCGTATCACTACACTACAACCCCACGTATCAGCGTATCACTACACTACAACCCCACGTATCAGACTATCACTACAATACGATACCATGTAGCAGCGTATCACTACACTACAACCCCACGTATCACTACACTACAACCCCATGACCACACGTATCGCTACACTACTCTATCCCAGCACTCCACAGCTGTGGAAGAACTACAATCCCCAGTGTGCACAGCAAGCCTTCAGCTCTCCAAACATGATGGGAGTTGCCGTTTTCCAGCAGCTGGATTTCCCCCATAAACTCACTATGGGGAGACTCCACGTATCTCCAGGGAGAAGGATCATCCTTCACCCACCCAACACACCCAACATCTGTTATCAGGGGTGACAAGGTGCGTCCATACATACCAGATAGTGGGCCGGTCTGGCAGCAGTCGGCAGACATTGCTCTGGTGTGTATGGCCACTGCTACCCTACGCTACTCCCCTGCCCCTCTACCCCCACAAGGGTTATGCAGCTCGCCCCCAGTGCTGTCGGGATTTACAACTACTTCACAAGCTCGTGGACGGCTTCAGCCCAGCCCTGTATGGCGGCTACATCACTGGAGAAAGGTTGTCCACTCCAGGGTACAGGGCTGTTCTGAGGCCGCAGGGGTTAATACACTACTACAAGCCGTACACTCATTGCAGCTAGGCCTCTACCAGCGGCCAAACCCATGACTATGCCATAAAAAAAACAAAACACAGCAGGGGGAGGGGTGCACTTACCCAGTCTTGCTTTAAGAGAAAGAATAGAGGGTACATACGGAGACGAGCCGCAGTGGATACTCACCGATGACGACTGGCTATAAGACCTTGTTCTACGCTTCCTGCGCTTCTGTTTGCGCCGGCTGCTCTTGCAGCTTCTATAGCTGTCATCTCGCGATCGGCGGTAGTCGTTGGAGTGGCGGTATTCTGCCTCATAGTAGACGTCCCCCCGCTCTCTGCTATAGCCGTTCCTTCTGTAGTTTTCACAGTATCTGCGGTCATACGCCCGTCTGTCTGATGATCGCGCTTCATAGCTAAGGGCAGAAGGAGAGCGCCTTTGTTAGGCCCTGAGGAGTGAAGCATGGAGCCCCCAGATACCAGGTGGGGCACTCACCTGCGGGACCTCTCATGATAGCTGTCTCCATGTCTGTATCGTCGGTCACGACCCCTCCCGCCGCTGCTGCTGGACCTCGACCTGCTTCTTCTCCGTCTGTGCTTGCGGCTTCTGTAGCGTTCATGGTAACTTCCTCTGCTGCCCCGCTCAGATGAACGGTACCGTCTGGAGTGCGGCATCTGGGAAGGCAAATACAGAACCGGTCACCACTAGGGGGTAAATATAGAACTGGTAATCCAGCACTGTGCCACTACTCCTCACCGCCACCCAACCTGGCACTGCGCCATTACAGACAACCCTCCACCACAACCTCCCCCCACACACACATCCGGTACAGCTTCTGTAGATTGTAAGCTCTGAGGGCCAGGTCCCTGCTCTTCTGTCCCTGGCCGTCCATCACTCCCATTACCCTGGTAGATTGTAAGCTCTGGGGGCCAGGTCCCTGCCGTTGTCCCTGGCTGTCTACTATTACCCCTGTAGAGTGGAAGCTCTCAGGGCCTGCCGGGCCACACCCCTAGGGTGACAAGCAGGGAAGGGCTCTGACACGTTGGATTACAAAACCTCCAATATAGACCAAGAATACTCCAGCTCCCAATCCAAATACTATCCAGTGTAATCTGCCCGAGAATAATCCCGATAACTATGAGGAGACCACAGAGACAGGAGATGGGGAACCGGCAGAGCTACAGAAAATGTGAGTATACACAGCGTAGAGACCACAGAGGCCGGGAGCTGGGCGAGGATACACAGCGTAGAGACCACAGAGGCCGGGAGCTGGGCGAGGATACACAGCGTAGAGACCACAGAGGCCGGGAGCTGGGCGAGGATACACAGCGTAGAGACCACAGAGGCCGGGAGCTGGGCGAGGATACACAGCGTAGAGACCACAGAGGCCGGGAGCTGGGCGAGTATACACAGCGTAGAGACCACAGAGGCCGGGAGGTAGGAGAGTATACACAGCGTAGAGACCACAGAGGCCGGGAGGTGGGCGAGTATACACAGCGTAGAGACCACAGAGGCCGGGAGCTGGGCGAGGATACACAGCGTAGAGACCACAGAGGCCGGGAGCTGGGCGAGGATACACAGCGTAGAGACCACAGAGGCCGGGAGCTGGGCGAGGATACACAGCGTAGAGACCACAGAGGCCGGGAGCTGGGCGAGGATACACAGCGTAGAGACCACAGAGGCCGGGAGCTGGGCGAGTATACACAGCGTAGAGACCACAGAGGCCGGGAGCTGGGCGAGTATACACAGCGTAGAGACCACAGAGGCCGGGAGCTGGGCGAGTATACACAGCGTAGAGACCACAGAGGCCGGGAGGTAGGAGAGTATACACAGCATAGAGACCACAGAGGCCGGGAGGTGGGCGAGTATACACAGCGTAGAGACCACAGAGGCTGGGAGGTGGGCGAGTATACACAGCGTAGAGACCACAGAGGCTGGGAGGTGGGCGAGTATACACAGCATAGAGACCACAGAGGCCGGGAGCTGGGCGAGTATACACAGCGTAGAGACCACAGAGGCCGGGAGGTAGGAGAGTATACACAGCGTAGAGACCACAGAGACCGGGAGCTGGGCAAGGATACACAGTGAAGAGAACATAGAGGCCGGGATCCCTTCACGGATAACTGCTCCAGGTCGTCAGCACTAGGACCTGGACGTACCAGTACCAGCAGGTTTGCAGACACCTGGGGAGTTGCATGTGGAGGGAGAGTTAACTGATTAACCCCTTCTTTACTAAGTCTTTAACCCTTTAAGGTTCAGATTTATTTTCATTTTTCCCTCCTCACCTTCTAACACCCATAACTCCTTGGTTTTTCTATATACAGAGCCATATGATGGCTTATTTTTCGTAGGACTAATTCTACTTTTTCAGGACTTTCATTTTGCAATACAAGGTAGGGTGAAAGAAAAAAATACATTTGAAAATTGAAAAGAGCAGCAGCTAAGCATACTTTGGGGGATTTTGTTCTTCCACCATACAAGTCCCAGTAAGCGTGACTGCTTCTCTGTATTGTGCGTTAGTGTGATATATAGAATTTAATTTTAATATACAAAAATAAAAAAAATAAAATCAAACCTTTTCTTCAAAATTACCATTCATCTGGTCTAACCCACATAATGGTTTTTAGTTTTCCATCTATAGGGCTGTGTCAGGAATTCTTTTTTCCACTAAGATTCATAGTTTTTCATGGTACTACTTTTGTTTTGATGGGACTTCTCAATCTCTTTTTATGAACTTTTTTCTGATGTATGATGCAACCAAAAATCAGCACTTTTAGCATTTTTCCCATTAACTATGTGGGATTAATATTAGTGTATTTTAAAAGATTGGACAATTCCTCATGCAGCAATACCAAACAGGTTTTTATTTGTTTACAAAGTTTTATGTGAACAATGGGAAATAAACTTTTATTGTGGGAGGGTTTTATTTATATTTGTAAAAACTTTTAAGTTTTTTTCATACACCTTAACCCTTTGAGGACCAGGCCCAAAATGATCCAGTGGACCGCGCAAATTTTGATCTTTGCGCTTTCATTTTTGCCTCCGTCCCTTCGAAGAGCTCCAGCACTTTCAGTTTTCTATCTACAGGGCCATGTAATGGCTTATTTGTTACAGGAATAGTTGTACTATGTAATGGCATCTTTCATTTTACCATAACATGTATGAGGGAATCCCAAATACATTATTTATGAAGATATAAATGGGTGAAATCGTAAATAAGAATGCAATATGGTAACGTTTGGGGGGTTCCTGTGTCTACGTAATGCACTATATGGTAAAAGCGACATGATACTATTACTCTATAGGTCAGTCCGAACACAACCAATGCAGGTTACACAGATTCTCTAATGTTATATATTTTTTTTTATGAAATCTTTTTTTTGGCAATTAAATATTAATAAAATGGGCCTATTGTGACGCTTATAACGGTTTTATTTTTTCACCTACGGGGCTGTATGGGGTGTCATTTTTTCCGCCATGATCTCTAGTTTTTAATAATACCATATTTGTGAAGATCGGACGTTTTGATTACTTTATTATTATTTTTTTTATATATAATGTAACATAAAATCGGTAATCCGCGCACTTTCCCCTCTTTTCGTGTACGCCGTTTACAATGACGCTTGTTATAGTTTAATAGATCGGACAATTACGCACACTACAGTATATTAAATGTTTATTTATTTTTAGATGTTTTATTTATATAATGGGAAATGGGGGGTGATTTAAACTTTTATTGGGGGAGGGGTTTTGGGGTAGTGTGTTTGTGTTTTTAACTTTTTTTTATATATACATTTTAAGTCCCTTTGGGGGACTTGTACATACATTACTTTTATTTTAGACACTGATGATTGCTATGCCATAGGCCTAGCATTGATCAGTGTTATCGGCGATCTGCTCATTGAGCCCGACTGTGCAGTCAGGCATTCCGGCGGTCCGTTTTACTGATCGGGACCCCCGCAGTCACACTGCAGGGGTCTCTATCGGTAAGTGATAGGGGACTCCCCCTGTCACTCACACTTAAACGCTGCGGCCGTGCAGGGGTTAATGACACGAGGCAGCGCGATCGCTGCAGCGTGTCATTAGCGGTGAGGTCCCGGCTGCTGATTGCAGCCGACCCCCATCTGCTATGAAGCGCGCTCCGCTCCGGAGTGCGCTTCATAGCTCAGGACGTACCGGTACGTCCAGGGTCGACTGGGGACAGACTTCCAGGACGTACCGGTACGTCCTAGGTCGCCTAGGGGTTAAATCATGGGCCTCAAAGCTGCGGCCCTACAACTCCCATAATGCCTGGGCAGCTAAAGCTTTGGATTTGGCTGTCCAGACAATGGGAAGTGTAGTTTTGCAACAGCTGGAGGGACGCAGTTTGGAGACCCATGCCTTAATTCCCCCTAGGGACCTTTCATAAACAATCATTAGATTGCTAATACTGAGCCAGACAGCATTGGAAGGTAAGTATGGACCCTCTGCTTGTTTAGTTACCCATAAGCACCCCACAATCATGTTGCAGGGGTGCAGAACAGATATCTGACAGGCGGGACGTTCCCGGCTCGCTGCCATCGCTATTTCACACAACAGCAGAGAGTGGTTGAGTCCGGGGCCAGGTGGTTGCTGATCATCCTTGCAGCCCATGGGGATAGCGGTGGTCTGCTGCCGCCGCTCCTATTACACGGAGCAACGGCAGCACATCGCTGCTATCCCAGTCATTTGTCTTTCAATATGTTCAAAAGACAATGATGTTGGCTGATCATTGCTTTCTATTCCACAGGACAATTATCAGCCGTAACGGACGATATCGACTGACATAGGCGGTGGGATCCCCTATGTCAGTCATTAGTAACACATAGTAACCAACTCTCCATGTTTATGGAATAGGCTCAGCTACTGAGCCCGCTCCATTCACCCCTTCATGATACACAACACCGCACCTAAATAATTTTGGGGTTGTGGAACGAATCACCTGCGTTTCAATTTCTTCTCATGGGAAAATTTGCTTTGATATTCAAGCGATTTGGATTACAAATTCCCAGAGAAATTATTTTCAATATCCAAGGTTTCATGGTATCATTATTTTTTATATACAGATTATATAAGAACATGACAGTGATGTACATGGACCAGATGGACATACATGTATAATCCATAATGTTTCCATATCCCATCTATAGCCCCTCCCCGCATATAGCATCCATATCCCATCTATAGCCCCTCCCCCCCCATAATGTGTCAATAACCCGTCTATAGCCCCTCCCTCCATAATGTTTCCATATCCCATCTATAGCCCCTCCCCGCATATAGCATCCATATCCCATCTATAGCCCCTCCCCCCCCATAATGTGTCCATATCCCATCTATAGCCCCTCCCCCCCCATAATGTGTCCATAACCCATCTATAGCCCCTCCCCCATAATGTGTCCATAACCCATCTATAGCCCCTCCCCCCATAATGTGTCCATAACCCATCTATAGCCCCTCCCCCCATAATGTGTCAATAACCCATCTATAGCCCCTCCCTCCATAATGTGTCCATAACCCATCTATAGCCCCTCCCCCATAACCTGTCTATAGCCCCTCCCCCAAAATGTGTCCATAACCCATCCTGGTCTGTAGTCCGTATGATCTGTATATACTCAAAGTCCCTGTCTATAGTCCCCATGATCTGTATATACCCACAGTCCCTGTCTATAGTCCCCATGATCTGTATATACCCACAGTCCCTGTCTAGTCCCTATGACCTGTATACCCCCGCAGTCCCTGTCTATAGTCCCTATGATCTGTATACTCCCACAGTCCCTGTCTATAGTCCCTATGATCTGTATATACCCACAGTCCCTGTCTATAGTCCCTATGATCTGTATACACCCACAGTCCCTGTCTATAGTCCCTATGATCTGTATACACCCGCAGTCCCATTCTATAAACCCCATGATGTGTATATACCTATAGTCCCTATGACCTGTATACACCCGCAGTCCCAGCCTATACACTCCATGATGTGTATATACCTATAGGCCCTATGACCTGTATACACCCCATGATGTGTATATACCTATAGTCCCTATGACCTGTATACACCCCATGATGTGTATATACCTATAGTCCCTATGACCTGTATACAACCGCAGTCCCTGTGTATACACCCCATGATGTGTATATACCTATAGTCCCTATGACCTGTATACACCCCATGATGAGTATATACCTATAGTCCCTATGACCTGTATACACCCCTTGATGTGTATATACCTATAGTCCCTATGACCTGTATACAACCGCAGTCCCTGTGTATACACCCCATGATGAGTATATACCTATAGTCCCTATGACCTGTATACACCCCATGATGTGTATATACCTATAGTCCCTATGACCTGTATACACCACTTGATGTGTATATACCGATAGTCCCTATGACCTGTATACACCCGCAGTCCCATTCTATACACCCCATGATGTGTATATACCTATAGTCCCTATGACCTGTATACACCCGCAGTCCCTGTCTATAATCCCTATGACCTGTATACACCCGCAGTCCCAGCCTATACACCCCATGATGTGTATATACCTATAGTCCCTATGACCTGTATACACCCCATGATGTGTATATACCTATAGGCCCTATGACCTGTATACACCCCATGATGAGTATATACCTATAGTCCCTATGACCTGTATACACCCCATGATGTGTATATACCTATAGGCCCTATGACCTGTATACACCCCATGATGAGTATATACCTATAGGCCCTAAGACCTGTATACACCCCATGATGTGTATATACCTATAGGCCCTATGACCTGTATACACCCCATGATGTGTATATACCTATAGTCCCTAAGACCTGTATACACCCCATGATGTGTATATACCTATAGTCCCTATGACCTGTATACACCCGCAGTCCCAGTCTATACACCCCATGATGTGTATATACCTATAGTCCCTATGACCTGTATATACCCGCAGTCCCTGTCTATAATCCCTATGACCTGTATACACCCCATGATGTGTATATACCTATAGGCCCTATGACCTGTATACACCCCATGATGTGTATATACCTATAGTCCCTATGACCTGTATACACCCGCAGTCCCAGCCTATACACCCCATGATGTGTATATACCTATAGTCCCTATGACCTGTATACACCCCATGATGTGTATATACCTATAGTCCCTATGACCTGTATACACCCCATGATGTGTATATACCTATAGGCCCTATGACCTGTATACACCCCATGATGTGTATATACCTATAGTCCCTATGACCTGTATATACCCGCAGTCCCTGTCTATAATCCCTATGACCTGTATACACCCCATGATGTGTATATACCTATAGGCCCTATGACCTGTATACACCCCATGATGTGTATATACCTATAGTCCCTATGACCTGTATACACCCCATGATGTGTATATACCCGCAGTCCCTATGACCTGTATACACCCGCAGTCCCAGCCTATACACCCCATGATGTGTATATACCTATAGGCCCTATGACCTGTATACACCCCATGATGTGTATATATACCTATAGGCCCTATGACCTGTATACACCCCATGATGTGTATATACCTATAGTCCCTATGTGTACAGTGCGCCCGGAGGCTGCTGGGATCGGCCGCCATTTTGTCTCCGTCTTCTCCTCAGCAGCCGCCGCCATCTTACACGTCGCTCTTCTGCCCCCAGCGGCCCCGACTCCGCTGCCGGGCCCCGTCATCCTCCTCCCGCTGGGCTCCCCGGGCCCTCCTTACCGTTCTCGCAGCCAGGCCGGTTCTCTTGTCCCACAAGAAGTCCGTGTTTGCGGTGACTAATCCCGGGCTCGGCCGCCCGCAGCTCCGCTCTCCTCTGCCCTTCCTTCGTCTGCGCGCCTCGAGCCCCGCCCACCAGCAGACAGCGCCCGCCTCCTTACTGCGCATGCCCTCATTTGTTGGCCTGCGGCCGGTGGGCGGGGCTGGCTGCTGCCTGGAGAATTCTGTGGCGGGGCACGTGACGCATCCGCGCCGCCATCTTGTGCGGCCTCCTCCTGTCAGGACAGATCTAAGTATTCACATAAAATGTATATGATGGCGGCTCAGCCTCCCTGATCCTACAGATCACACAGTTATAATGTATCTGATGTATCTCAGCCTCCCTGATCCTACAGATCACACAGTTATAATGTATCTGATGTATCTCAGCCTCCCTGATCCTACAGATCACACAGTTATAATGTATCTGATGTATCTCAGCCTCCCTGATCCTACAGATCACACAGTTATAATGTATCTGATGTATCTCAGCCTCCCTGAAGGTACAGATCACACAGTTATAATGTATCTGATGTATCTTAGCCTCCCTGATCCTACAGATCACACAGTTATAATGTATCTGATGTATCTCAGCCTCCCTGATCCTACAGATCACACAGTTATAATGTATTTGATGTATCTCAGCCTCCCTGATCCTACAGATCACACAGTTATAATGTATCTGATGTATCTCAGCCTCCCTGATCCTACAGATCACAGTTATAATGTATCTGATGTATCTCAGCCCCCTTGATCCTACAGATCAGTTTATGTATCTGATGTATCTCAGCCTCCCTGATCCTACAGATCACACAGTTATAATGTATCTGATGTATCTTAGCCTCCCTGATCCTACAGATCACACAGTTATAATGTATCTGATGTATCTCAGCCTCCCTGATCCTACAGATCACAGTTATAATGTATCTGATGTATCTCAGCCCCCCTGATCCTACAGATCACAGTTATAATGTATCTGATGTATCTCAGCCCCCCTGATCCTACAGATCACAGTTATAATGTATCTGATGTATCTCAGCCTCCCTGATCCTACAGATCACACAGTTATAATGTATCTGATGTATCTCAGCCTCCCTGATCCTACAGATCACACAGTTATAATGTATCTGATGTATCTCAGCCTCCCTGATCCTACAGATCACAGTTATAATGTATCTGATGTATCTCAGCCTCCCTGATCCCACAGATCACACAGTTATAATGTATCTGATGTATCTCAGCCTCCCTGATCCTACAGATCACACAGTTATAATGTATCTGATGTATCTCAGCCTCCCTGATCCTACAGATCACAGTTATAATGTATCTGATGTATCTCAGCCTCCCTGATCCTACAGATCACACAGTTATAATGTATCTGATGTATCTCAGCCTCCCTGATCCCACAGATCCCACAGTTATAATGTATCTGATGTATCTCAGCCTCCCTGATCCTACAGATCACAGTTATAATGTATCTGATGTATCTCAGCCTCCCTGATCCCACAGATCCCACAGTTATAATGTATCTGATGTATCTCAGCCTCCCTGATCCTACAGATCACACAGTTATAATGTATCTGATGTATCTCAGCCTCCCTGATCCTACAAATCACAGTTATAATGTATCTGATGTATCTCAGCCTCCCTGATCCTACAGATCACAGTTATAATGTATCTGATGTATCTCAGCCTCCCTGATCCTACAGATCACACAGTTATAACGTATCTGATGTATCTCAGCCTCCCTGATCCTACAGATCACACAGTTATAACGTATCTGATGTATCTCAGCCTCCCTGATCCTACAGATCACACAGTTATAATGTATCTGATGTATCTCAGCCTCCCTGATCCTACAGATCACAGTTATAATGTATCTGATGTATCTCAGCCTCCCTGATCCTACAGATCACACAGTTATAATGTATCTGATGTATCTCAGCCTCCCTGATCCTACAGATCACACAGTTATAATGTATCTGATGTATCTCAGCCTCCCTGATCCCACAGATCACACAGTTATAATGTATCTGATGTATCTCAGCCTCCCTGATCCTACAGATCACACAGTTATAATGTATCTGATGTATCTCAGCCTCCCTGATCCTACAGATCACAGTTATAATGTATCTGATGTATCTCAGCCTCCCTGATCCTACAGATCACACAGTTATAATGTATCTGATGTATCTCAGCCTCCCTGATCCTACAGATCACACAGTTACAACGTATCTGATGTATCTCAGCCTCCCTGATCCTACAGATCACACAGTTATAATGTATCTGATGTATCTCAGCCTCCCTGATCCTACAGATCACACAGTTATAATGTATCTGATGTATCTCAGCCTCCCTGATCCTACAGATCACACAGTTATAATGTATCTGATGTATCTCAGCCTCCCTGATCCCACAGATCACAGTTATAATGTATCTGATGTATCTCAGCCTCCCTGATCCTACAGATCACAGTTATAATGTATCTGATGTATCTCAGCCTCCCTGATCCCACAGATCCCACAGTTATAATGTATCTGATGTATCTCAGCCTCCCTGATCCCACAGATCACACAGTTATAATGTATCTGATGTATCTCAGCCTCCCTGATCCTACAGATCACACAGTTATAATGTATCTGATGTATCTCAGCCTCCCTGATCCTACAGATCACACAGTTATAATGTATCTGATGTATCTCAGCCTCCCTGATCCCACAGATCACAGTTATAATGTATCTGATGTATCTCAGCCTCCCTGATCCCACAGATCACACAGTTATAATGTATCTGATGTATCTCAGCCTCCCTGATCCTACAGATCACACAGTTATAATGTATCTGATGTATCTCAGCCTCCCTGATCCTACAGATCACACAGTTATAATGTATCTGATGTATCTCAGCCTCCCTGATCCTACAGATCACACAGTTATAACGTATCTGATGTATCTCAGCCTCCCTGATCCTACAGATCACAGTTATAATGTATCTGATGTATCTCAGCCTCCCTGATCCTACAGATCACACAGTTATAACGTATCTGATGTATCTCAGCCTCCCTGATCCTACAGATCACAGTTATAATGTATCTGATGTATCTCAGCCTCCCTGATCCTACAGATCACAGTTGTAATGTATCTGATGTATCTCAGCCTCCCTGATCCTACAGATCACAGTTATAATGTATCTGATGTATCTCAGCCTCCCTAATCCTACAGATCACAGTTATAATGTATCTGATGTATCTCAGCCTCCCTGATCCTACAGATCACAGTTATAATGTATCTGATGTATCTCAGCCTCCCTGATCCTACAGATCACACAGTTATAATGTATCTGATGTATCTCAGCCTCCCTGATCCTACAGATCACAGTTATAATGTATCTGATGTATCTCAGCCTCCCTGATCCTACAGATCACAGTTATAATGTATCTGATGTATCTCAGCCTCCCTGATCCTACAGATCACACAGTTATAATGTATCTGATGTATCTCAGCCTCCCTGATCCTACAGATCACACAGTTATAATGTATCTGATGTATCTCAGCCTCCCTGATCCTACAGATCACAGTTATAATGTATCTGATGTATCTCAGCCTCCCTGATCCTACAGATCACAGTTATAATGTATCTGATGTATCTCAACCTCCCTGATCCTACAGATCACAGTTATAATGTATCTGATGTATCTCAGCCTCCCTGATCCTACAGATCACAGTTATAATGTATCTGATGTATCTCAGCCTCCCTGATCCCACAGATCACACAGTTATAATGTATCTGATGTATCTCAGCCTCCCTGATCCTACAGATCACACAGTTATAATGTATCTGAAGTATCTCAGCCTCCCTGATCCTACAGATCACACAGTTATAATGTATCTGATGTATCTCAGCCTCCCTGATCCTACAGATCACAGTTATAATGTATCTGATGTATCTCAGCCTCCCTAATCCTACAGATCACGCAGCTATAATGTATCTGATGTATCTCAGCCTCCCTGATCCTACAGATCACACAGCTATAATGTATCTGATGTATCTCAGCCTCCCTGATCCTACAGATCACAGATATAATGTATCTGATGTATCTCAGCCTCCCTAATCCTACAGATCACAGTTATAATGTATCTGATGTATCTCAGCCTCCCTGATCCCACAGATCACACAGTTATAATGTATCTGATGTATCTCAGCCTCCCTGATCCCACAGATCACAGTTATAATGTATCTGATGTATCTCAGCCCCCCTGATCCCACAGATCAGTTTTTTATGTATCTGATGTATCTCAGCCTCCCTGATCCTACAGATCAGTTTTTTATGTATCTGATGTATCTCAGCCTCCCTGATCCTACAGATCACACAGTTATAATGTATCTGATGTATCTCAGCCTCCCTGATCCTACAGATCACAGTTATAATGTATCTGATGTATCTCAGCCTCCCTGATCCTACAGATCAGTTATGTATCTGATGTATCTCAGCCTCCCTGATCCTACAGATCAGTTTTTTATGTATCTGATGTATCTCAGCCTCCCTGATCCTACAGATCACAGTTATAATGTATCTGATGTATCTCAGCCTCCCTGATCCTACAGATCACACAGTTATAATGTATCTGATGTATCTCAGCCTCCCTGATCCTACAGATCACACAGTTATAATGTATCTGATGTATCTCAGCCTCCCTGATCCTACAGATCACACAGTTATAATGTATCTGATGTATCTCAGCCTCCCTGATCCTACAGATCACAGTTATAATGTATCTGATGTATCTCAGCCTCCCTGATCCTACAGATCACACAGTTATAATGTATCTGATGTATCTCAGCCTCCCTGATCCTACAGATCACACAGTTATAACGTATCTGATGTATCTCAGCCTCCCTGATCCTACAGATCACACAGTTATAATGTATCTGATGTATCTCAGCCTCCCTGATCCCACAGATCACACAGTTATAATGTATCTGAAGTATCTCAGCCTCCCTGATCCTACAGATCACAGTTATAATGTATCTGATGTATCTCAGCCTCCCTGATCCTACAGATCACACAGTTATAATGTATCTGATGTATCTCAGCCTCCCTGATCCTACAGATCACACAGTTATAATGTATCTGATGTATCTCAGCCTCCCTGATCCTACAGATCACAGTTATAATGTATCTGATGTATCTCAGCCTCCCTAATCCTACAGATCACACAGTTATAATGTATCTGATGTATCTCAGCCTCCCTGATCCTACAGATCACACAGTTATAATGTATCTGATGTATCTCAGCCTCCCTGATCCCACAGATCACACAGTTATAATGTATCTGATGTATCTCAGCCTCCCTGATCCTACAGATCACAGTTATAATGTATCTGATGTATCTCAGCCTCCCTGATCCCACAGATCACACAGTTATAATGTATCTGATGTATCTCAGCCTCCCTGATCCTACAGATCACACAGTTATAACGTATCTGATGTATCTCAGCCTCCTTGATCCTACAGATCACAGTTATAATGTATCTGATGTATCTCAGCCTCCTTGATCCCACAGATCACACAGTTATAATGTATCTGATGTATCTCAGCCTCCCTGATCCCACAGATCACACAGTTATAATGTATCTGATGTATCTCAGCCTCCCTGATCCTACAGATCACAGTTATAATGTATCTGATGTATCTCAGCCTCCCTTATCCTACAGATCACACAGTTATAATGTATCTGATGTATCTCAGCCTCCCTGATCCTATAGATCACAGTTATAATGTATCTGATGTATCTCAGCCCCCCTGATCCCACAGATCAGTTTATGTATCTGATGTATCTCAGCCCCCCTGATCCCACAGATCAGTTTTTTATGTATCTGATGTATCTCAGCCCCCCTGATCCCACAGATCAGTTTATGTATCTGATGTATCTCAGCCCCCCTGATCCTACAGATCACAGTTATAATGTATCTGATGTATCTCAGCCCCCCTGATCCTACAGATCACACAGTTATAATGTATCTGATGTATCTCAGCCCCCCTTGATCCCACAGATCAGTTTATGTATCTGATGTATCTCAGCCCCCCTGATCCTACAGATCAGTTTATGTATCTGATGTATCTCAGCCCCCCTGATCCCACAGATAAGTTTATGTATCTGATGTATCTCAGCCCCCCTGATCCTATAGATCACAGTTATAATGTATCTGATGTATCTCAGCCTCCCTGATCCTACAGATCAGTTATGTATCTGATGTATCTCAGCCTCCCTGATCCTACAGATCACACAGTTATAATGTATCTGATGTATCTCAGCCCCCCTGATCCTATAGATCACAGTTATAATGTATCTGATGTATCTCAGCCCCCCTGATCCTACAGATCACACAGTTATAATGTATCTGATGTATCTCAGCCCCCCTGATCCTATAGATCACAGTTATAATGTATCTGATGTATCTCAGCCCCCCTGATCCTACAGATCAGTTTATGTATCTGATGTATCTCAGCCCCCCTGATCCTACAGATCAGTTATAATGTATCTGATGTATCTCAGCCTCCCTGATCCTATAGATCACAGTTATAATGTATCTGATGTATCTCAGCCCCCCTGATCCCACAGATCAGTTTATGTATCTGATGTATCTCAGCCCCCCTGATCCCACAGATCAGTTTATGTATCTGATGTATCTCAGCCCCCCTGATCCCACAGATCAGTTTATGTATCTGATGTATCTCAGCCTCCCTGATCCTACAGATCACACAGTTATAATGTATCTGATGTATCTCAGCCCCCCTGATCCTACAGATCAGTTTATGTATCTGATGTATTTCAGCCCCCCTGATCCTACAGATCAGTTTATGTATCTGATGTATCTCAGCCCCCCTGATCCCACAGATCAGTTTTTTATGTATCTGATGTATCTCAGCCCCCCTGATCCCACAGATCAGTTTTTTATGTATCTGATGTATCTCAGCCTCCCTGATCCCACAGATCAGTTTTTTATGTATCTGATGTATCTCAGCCCCCCTGATCCCACAGATCAGTTTATGTATCTGATGTATCTCAGCCCCCCTCTTTGCTCTGTGGTAACGCTGATGTGGTGCACTCCTGTGGTCACTGGATAGATGGCGCTGTGGTGGTCAGCCAGATGTTAGGCTCTTGTGATGCCAGTGCCGGTGGGCACACCTGCTTTTATGTTAGTCAGGCTGGCTATACCCTTTCCCCTGTGACCTGGCATCGCGACTGCTGTAGGGACCGTTCTGGTTACTAAGACTACTTAGCACTTCCTCTCCTCATGTGACTACCTCCTACTAGTAGTGGATTATAGTAGGTCCTTTTCAGGCGGTAGCCCGGGGCCCTG
The DNA here is from genome assembly GCF_027789765.1 of Dendropsophus ebraccatus. NCBI lineage: Eukaryota > Metazoa > Chordata > Amphibia > Anura > Hylidae > Dendropsophus > Dendropsophus ebraccatus. The sequence continues at coordinate 2,060,615 of NC_091466.1, read as the reverse complement.
AGCTCCTGGGGGGCCCATGGTCTCCCAAACAGACTTGTACTGTCAGTGGAGTATTGTCCCTGGATACAATTTTGCCATGATTAGCAAAAAAATTGCTTTTTTGACCACGATTTTGACATTATATGAACACTCCGCTGCTAGTGCTGCCATATGTATAGTAGTGTGTGGGGGGGGGGGGAGGGGCAGTATTGGAGAACAGCCCGGGGGCCTATGGTAGAGTTAATACGCCCCTGCCTCCTACAGGGCATGGAATACCTGCTGTGAGTGGGTGAGAAGAGAGTGCAAGAGAAAGAAGGACAAAAGAGATAGGTAGAGAAGAGAAAAGAACTTTAATCGGTGCACAAGTCACAAACAACAATAACCCTTTGAGTACCACAGCTGTGCAATCCATAAGTACAAGATATACATACAAGCTATACATCTAGTGACAAAACTTAGGTACAACTACATCACCACATTTACTTGGAGTACAGGCTTTTGCAAAAGGTGTATATGCTAGCATCACCCGTGGTGGGACACCACACTGACATGTCACCTAGGACCGCCTGGCTACACACAGTCATCGAAAGCTATGCTGTAGTTCAGGCCGGTCCAGGGGAGTAAGTGAGTAGTAGATGCGATGACAGGAGAGCACATCATGCTTGCGTGGGGGGGGGATCCATGCCGCGATCTGCACGAGGACATGTCATATTTGTTTGGGTGTGGGTTGTGGCACAGTTCATGTGAATGGCATGTGAATGGCACATCAATGGTCCCTAAAATTGTACGGGATGTGTGAATGCAGCCTAAAGCTCTTGTTGTTTGGTCCTTGGGGAAATTTCAAGCTTTTTCATCAGTTTTCAACACAATTTTTCCAGAGTCGATGTGACTAAAAATGAGCACTTTTGCACTATTGCATATTTTTCCCTCTGGCCTGGCCCGTCCTCTATAGGAAACCGCTAGTCACGGGCAAGAGCTTATGGGGGTCCCAGAGAGCTGGTACCTGGCCGGGCTTATGATATGAGAGGGGTCTGTACATGTAGTGTCCTGGAGAGCTGGTACCTGGCCGGGCTTATGATATGAGAGGGGTCTGTACATGTAGTGTCCCGGAGAGCTGGTACCTGGCCGGGCCTATGATATGAGAGGGGTCTGTACATGTAGTGTCCGGGAGAGCTGGTACCTGGCCGGGCCTATGATATGAGAGGGGTCTGTACATGTAGTGTCCGGGAGAGCTGGTACCTGGCCGGGCCTATGATATGAGAGGGGTCTGTACATGTAGTGTCCCGGAGAGATGGTACCTGGCCGGGCCTATGATATGAGAGGGGTCTGTACATGTAGTGTCCGGGAGAGCTGGTACCTGGCCGGGCTTATGATATGAGAGGGGTCTGTACATGTAGTGTCCCGGAGAGCTGGTACCTGGCCGGGCCTATGATATGAGAGGGGTCTGTACATGTAGTTTCCCGGAGAGCTTGTACCTGGCCGGGCCTATGATATGAGAGGGGTCTGTACATGTAGTGTCCCGGAGAGCTGGTACCTGGCCGGGCCTATGATATGAGAGGGGTCTGTACATGTAGTGTCCCGGAGAGCTGGTACCTGGCCGGGCCTATGATATGAGAGGGGTCTGTACATGTAGTGTCCCGGAGAGCTGGTACCTGGCCGGGCTTATGATATGAGAGGGGTCTGTACATGTAGTGTCCCGGAGAGCTGGTAACTGGCCAGGCCTATGATATGAGAGGGGTCTGTACATGTAGTTTCCCAGAGAGCTGGTACCTGGCCGGGCCTATGATATGAGAGGGGTCTGTACATGTAGTGTCCCGGAGAGATGGTACCTGGCCGGGCCTATGATATGAGAGGGATCTGTACATGTAGTGTCCTGGAGAGCTGGTACCTGGCCGGGCTTATGATATGAGAGGGGTCTGTACATGTAGTGTCCCGGAGAGCTTGTACCTGGCCGGGCCTATGATATGAGAGGGGTCTGTACATGTAGTGTCCCGGAGAGCTGGTACCTGGCCGGGCTTATGATATGAGAGGGGTCTGTACATGTAGTGTCCCGGAGAGCTGGTACCTGGCCGGGCCTATGATATGAGAGGGGTCTGTACATGTAGTGTCCCGGAGAGCTGGTAACTGGCCGGGCCTATGATATGAGAGGGGTCTGTACATGTAGTGTCCCGGAGAGCTTGTACCTGGCCGGGCCTATGATATGAGAGGGGTCTGTACATGTAGTGTCCCGGAGAGCTTGTACCTGGCCGGGCCTATGATATGAGAGGGGTCTGTACATGTAGTGTCCTGGAGAGCTGGTACCTGGCCGGGCTTATGATATGAGAGGGGTCTGTACATGTAGTGTCCCGGAGAGATGGTACCTGGCCGGGCCTATGATATGAGAGGGGTCTGTACATGTAGTGTCCTGGAGAGCTTGTACCTGGCCGGGCCTATGATATGAGAGGGGTCTGTACATGTAGTGTCCCGGAGAGATGGTACCTGGCCGGGCCTATGATATAAGAGGGGTCTGTACATGTAGTGTCCTGGAGAGCTGGTACCTGGCCGGGCCTATGATATGAGAGGGGTCTGTACATGTAGTGTCCCGGAGAGCTGGTACCTGGCCGGGCCTATGATATGAGAGGGGTCTGTACATGTAGTGTCCTGGAGAGCTGGTACCTGGCCGGGCCTATGATATGAGAGGGGTCTGTACATGTAGTGTCCCGGAGAGCTGGTACCTGGCCGGGCCTATGATATGAGAGGGGTCTGTACATGTAGTGTCCAGGAGAGCTGGTACCTGGCCAGGCCTATGATATGAGAGGGGTCTGTACATGTAGTGTCCCGGAGAGATGGTACCTGGCCGGGCCTATGATATGAGAGGGGTCTGTACATGTAGTGTCCCGGAGAGCTGGTACCTGGCCGGGCCTATGATATGAGAGGGGTCTGTACATGTAGTGTCCCGGAGAGCTGGTACCTGGCCGGGCCTATGATATGAGAGGGGTCTGTACATGTAGTGTCCCGGAGAGCTGGTACCTGGCCGGGCCTATGATATGAGAGGGGTCTGTACATGTAGTGTCCTGGAGAGCTGGTACCTGGCCGGGCTTATGATATGAGAGGGGTCTGTACATGTAGTGTCCTGGAGAGCTGGTACCTGGCCGGGCTTATGATATGAGAGGGGTCTGTACATGTAGTTTCCCAGAGAGCTTGTACCTGGCCGGGCCTATGATATGAGAGGGGTCTGTACATGTAGTGTCCGGGAGAGCTTGTACCTGGCCGGGCCTATGATATGAGAGGGGTCTGTACATGTAGTGTCCCGGAGAGATGGTACCTGGCCGGGCCTATGATATGAGAGGGGTCTGTACATGTAGTGTCCTGGAGAGCTGGTACCTGGCCAGGCCTATGATATGAGAGGGGTCTGTACATGTAGTGTCCGGGAGAGCTGGTACCTGGCCGGGCCTATGATATGAGAGGGGTCTGTACATGTAGTTTCCCAGAGAGCTGGTACCTGGCCGGGCCTATGATATGAGAGGGGTCTGTACATGTAGTGTCCCGGAGAGCTGGTACCTGGCCGGGCCTATGATATGAGAGGGGTCTGTACATGTAGTGTCCCGGAGAGCTTGTACCTGGCCGGGCCTATGATATGAGAGGGGTCTGTACATGTAGTGTCCGGGAGAGATGGTACCTGGCCGGGCCTATGATATGAGAGGGGTCTGTACATGTAGTGTCCCGGAGAGCTTGTACCTGGCCGGGCCTATGATATGAGAGGGGTCTGTACATGTAGTGTCCTGGAGAGCTGGTACCTGGCCGGGCCTATGATATGAGAGGGGTCTGTACATGTAGTGTCCCGGAGAGCTGGTACCTGGCCGGGCCTATGATATGAGAGGGGTCTGTACATGTAGTGTCCGGGAGAGCTGGTACCTGGCCCGGCCTATGATATGAGAGGGATCTGTACATGTAGTGTCCGGGAGAGCTGGCTCCAGGCCGGGCCTATGATATGAGAGGGGTCTGTACATGTAGTTTCCCAGAGAGCTGTTACCTGGCCGGGCCTATGATATGAGAGGGGTCTGTACACTCACCGGCCACTTTATTAGGTACACCTGTCCAACTGCACGTTACCACTTAATTTCTAATTAGCCAATCACATGGCGGCAACATTTAGGCATGTAGACATGGTCAAGACAATCTCCTGCAGTTCAAACCGAGCATCAGTATGGGGAAGAAAGGTGATGTGAAGGCCTTTGAACGTGGCATGGTTGTTGGTGCCAGAAGGGCTGGTCTGAGTATTTCAGAAACTGCTGATCTACTGGGATTTTCACGCACAACCATCTCTAGGGTTTACAGAGAATGGTCCGAAAAAGAAAAAACATCCAGTGAGCGGCAGTTCTGTGGGCGGAAATGCCTTGTTGATGCCAGAGGTCAGAGGAGAATGGGCAGACTGGTTCCAGCTGATAGAAAGGCAACAGTGACTCAAATAGCCAACCGTTACAGCCAAGGTAGGCCGAAGAGCATCTCTGAGCGCACAGTACGGCCAACTCTGAGGCAGATGGGCTACAGCAGCAGAAGACCACACCGGGGGCCACTCCGCTCAGCTAAGAACAGGAAACTGAGGCTACAATTTGCACAAGCTCATCGAAATTGGACAGTAGAAGATTGGAAAAACGTTGCCTGGTCTGATGAGTCTCGATTTCTGCTGCGACATTCGGATGGTAGGGTCAGAATTTGGCGTCAACAACATGAAAGCATGGATCCATCCTGCCTTGTATCAACGGTTCAGGCTGGTGGTGGTGGTGTCATGGTGTGGGGAATATTTTCTTGGCACTCTTTGGGCCCCTTGGTACCAATTGAGCATGGTTGCAACGCCACAGCCTACCTGCGTATTGTTGCTGACCATGTCCATCCCTTTATGACCACAATGGACCCAACATCTGATGGCTACTTTCAGCAGGATAATGCGCCATGTCATAAAGCTAGAATCATCTCAGACTGGTTTCTTGAACATGACAATGAGGTCACTGTACTCCAATGGCCTCCACAGTCACCAGATCTCAATCCAATAGAGCATCTTTGGGATGTGGTGGAACGGGAGATTGGCATCATGGATGTGCAGCCGACAAATCTGCGGCAACTGTGTGATGCCATCATGTCACTATGGACCAAAATCTCTGAGGAAGCTTCCAGCACCTTGTTGTATCTATGCCACCAAGAATTGGGGCAGTTCTGAAGGCAAAAGGGGGTCCAACCCGTTACTAGCATGGTGTACCTAATAAAGTGGCCGGTGAGTGTACATGTAGTGTCCCGGAGAGCTGGTACCTGGCCGGGCCTATGATATGAGAGGGGTCTGTACATGTAGTGTCCCGGAGAGCTGGTACCTGGCCGGGCCTATGATATGAGAGGGGTCTGTACATGTAGTGTCCTGGAGAGCTGGTACCTGGCCGGGCCTATGATATGAGAGGGGTCTGTACATGTAGTGTCCCAGAGAGCTGGTACCTGGCCGGGCCTATGATATGAGAGGGGTCTGTACATGTAGTGTCCCGGAGAGCTGGTACCTGGCCGGGCCTATGATATGAGAGGGGTCTGTACATGTAGTGTCCCGGAGAGCTGGTACCTGGCCGGGCCTATGATATGAGTCTGGAGTCTGGCCATCCTAAAGTCCTATAAGCGTGGCCTGAGGAGGAGGATATACCACAATGGCCCCTGGCAAGCTGTGAGTGTGCAGCAGTCCCCCTGAGGCTATCCAGCTTCCCTTAGGGTATTTTTCCTTAGGCCAATGGGGACCTGATAATAAATGTAAACGAATGCCGATTTGCTAGATTGGCGCTCGTTTACTGAGCCTATTCCACGGCCCGATTATCGTTTAACAAAGGCCGCATGGACATCATTACCAATGTCCTTGCTTAAACTTTATACATTACCTGTCCAGGCTGCAGGGCTCCTCTTGCAGTCTTCTCCCCAGGTCCCACGTGCTCCATGTTGTATTTATTCTACGGAGCGATAATCGCCCGAATCGGCCGATTATCGCTCCCTGGAATAAGCCGCTAAGTGTGCAGCAATCCCCTGGACATCTTCAATCTGTGAGCGTGGGGCAGTCCCCCCGAGGCCATCAAGCTGTGAGCGTGGGGCAGTCCCCCCGAGGCCATCAAGCTGTGAGCGTGGGGCAGTCCCCCCGAGGCCATCAAGCTGTGAGCGTGGGGCAGTCCCCCCGAGGCCATCAAGCTGTGAGCGTGGGGCAGTCCCCCCGAGGCAGTCAAGCTGTGAGTGTGCAGCAGTCCTCCCGAGGCAGTAAAGCTGTGAGTGTGCAGCAGTTATCCTGAGGCAGTAAAGCTGTGAGCGTGGGGCAGTCCCCCCAAGGCCATCAAGCTGTGAGCGTGGGGCAGTCCCCCCGAGGCAGTAAAGCTGTGAGCGTGGGGCAGTCCCCCCGAGGCAGTAAAGCTGTGAGCGTGGGGCAGTCCCCCCGAGGCAGTAAAGCTGTGAGCGTGGGGCAGTCCCCCCGAGGCCATCAAGCTGTGAGTGTGCAGCAGTCCCCCCGAGGCAGTCAAGCTGTGAGTGTGCAGCAGTCCCCCCGAGGCAGTAAAGCTGTGAGTGTGCAGCAGTCCTCCCGAGGCAGTAAAGCTGTGAGTGTGCAGCAGTTCCCGAGGCAGTAAAGCTGTGAGTGTGCAGCAGTCATCCCGAGGCAGTAAAGCTGTGAGTGTGCAGCAGTCCTCCCGAGGCAGTAAAGCTGTGAGTGTGCAGCAGTCCCCCCGAGGCAGTAAAGCTGTGAGTGTGCAGCAGTTATCCTGAGGCAGTAAAGCTGTGAGTGTGCAGCAGTTATCCTGAGGCAGTAAAGCTGTGAGTGTGCAGCAGTTATCCTGAGGCAGTAAGCTGTGAGTGTGCAGCAGACCCCCCAAGGCAGTAAAGCTGTGAGTGTGCAGCAGTTCCCAAGGCTGTAAAGCTGTGAGTGTGCAGCAGTTCCCAAGGCTGTAATGCTGTGAGTGTGCAGCAGTTCCCAAGGCTGTAAAGCTGTGAGTGTGCAGCAGTTCCCAAGGCTGTAAAGCTGTGAGTGTGCAGCAGTTCCCAAGGCTGTAAAGCTGTGAGTGTGCAGCAGTTCCTGAGGCTGTAAAGCTGTGAGTGTGCAGCAGTTATCCCAAGGCTGTAAAGCTGTGAGTGTGCAGCAGTTATCCTGAGGCAGTAAAGCTGTGAGTGTGCAGCAGTTATCCCAAGGCTGTAAAGCTGTGAGTGTGCAGCAGTTCCCAAGGCTGTAATGCTGTGAGTGTGCAGCAGTTCCCAAGGCTGTAAAGCTGTGAGTGTGCAGCAGTTCCCAAGGCTGTAAAGCTGTGAGTGTGCAGCAGTTCCCAAGGCTGTAATGCTGTGAGTGTGCAGCAGTTCCCAAGGCTGTAAAGCTGTGAGTGTGCAGCAGTTCCCAAGGCAGTAAAGCTGTGAGTGTGCAGCAGTTCCCAAGGCTGTAATGCTGTGAGTGTGCAGCAGTTCCCAAGGCTGTAAAGCTGTGAGTGTGCAGCAGTCCCCCCGAGGCAGTAAAGCTGTGAGTGTGCAGCAGTTCCCAAGGCTGTAAAGCTGTGAGTGTGCAGCAGACCCCCCAAGGCAGTAAAGCTGTGAGTGTGCAGCAGTTCCCAAGGCTGTAAAGCTGTGAGTGTGCAGCAGTTCCCAAGGCTGTAATGCTGTGAGTGTGCAGCAGTTCCCAAGGCTGTAAAGCTGTGAGTGTGCAGCAGTTCCCAAGGCTGTAAAGCTGTGAGTGTGCAGCAGTTCCTGAGGCTGTAAAGCTGTGAGTGTGCAGCAGTTATCCCAAGGCTGTAAAGCTGTGAGTGTGCAGCAGTTATCCTGAGGCAGTAAAGCTGTGAGTGTGCAGCAGTTATCCCAAGGCTGTAAAGCTGTGAGTGTGCAGCAGTTCCCAAGGCTGTAATGCTGTGAGTGTGCAGCAGTTCCCAAGGCTGTAAAGCTGTGAGTGTGCAGCAGTTCCCAAGGCTGTAAAGCTGTGAGTGTGCAGCAGTTCCCAAGGCTGTAATGCTGTGAGTGTGCAGCAGTTCCCAAGGCTGTAAAGCTGTGAGTGTGCAGCAGTTCCCAAGGCAGTAAAGCTGTGAGTGTGCAGCAGTTCCCAAGGCTGTAATGCTGTGAGTGTGCAGCAGTTCCCAAGGCTGTAAAGCTGTGAGTGTGCAGCAGTCCCCCCGAGGCAGTAAAGCTGTGAGTGTGCAGCAGTTCCCAAGGCAGTAAAGCTGTGAGTGTGCAGCAGTTCCCAAGGCTGTAATGCTGTGAGTGTGCAGCAGTTCCCAAGGCAGTAAAGCTGTGAGTGTGCAGCAGTTCCCAAGGCTGTAAAGCTGTGAGTGTGCAGCAGTTCCCAAGGCTGTCATTCCTAGCTGAGCCCTCTCTCTAAGAACCTTAACGGCTAATTCTCATGTGGGCTAGGAAGAGAACAGTACCCTCTCATGCACCCGCACCTTCTACTCCACCAGTCCTTTTGCATTTGGTTTGGAGAGAAGGACCAGGAGTGAGACATCAGAAGACGCCTAGGGAACCCCGACCTGGCTGAAGTGTGTCTTGAGTGGAGGAAGGCAACAGTCCAGAGTATAACAAAGTTAGGGTATGTTAACACTGAGGAATCTGTGCGGAGTCAGCAGCAGATTCTGCTTCAAATTCTGCCCGTAAAGTAAGAACTTTATGCAGACACTTCCTAGTTCTTAAAGTAAGAACGAAGCAGTGTCCCATTGATCTTTATAGGATTTCCGCACTGTTGCTCACGTGGCAGAATTTCTGTGACAAAAATTCCCTTGCGGATCCACTTTCCACCTCAAGATTTTACATATCAATTCTAGCTCGTGTATATGTATATGTTTACTAGCTCAAATACATATAGTGAAGGAGTAAGTGTTAGGTCGCAGAAGGGTGCCTTGCTGCCTATTGCCCGGCTGCAAAGGATTATGGATATCCCCTTGATAAGGCCAGGATATGCGATTTTACCTACCTGCACCGTACCTGTATGACTACATATATATAGGCCTCTTGCCAGGCCTGTATTTAGAGTTCATGCTGCCCTAGGCACTTTGCACGCAGAGGCGCCCCCCCCCTCACCCCCCCCCCCTCACCCCCCGCCCCCCCTGGCACTTGGGTGTCGCTCTGCTTGATGCCCGCTATTCTCATCAAACAGACGTGATGGAGGAAGGAAGGAGGCCGGGGGACTGGTTCTGTCCAGTGTTGGACTGGGGTACCTGGAGCCACCAATATAGAACCAGTGAGACACGACATGCTGACCCGCTTCTTTCCTGAATTCATCTGTATCTGTGACAAATCTCAGAACACCCTCCATTTATACAGCTCTCAGGGTATGCTGGGAGTTGTAGTCTCTGAGAGGACAACCCTGTAATAAATCACTGTGTGCAGAGGCTCCTGGTGGCTGCAATCTGTGGGTGACAACCATCAGCCCTGAAGGTCCAGTAATACATCTGTCTACAGCGGCAGTTATCATAGGATTGTACTACTGTACTACAACTCCCAGCATATCCTGAGGGCTGCAGACTGTCAGTACATGCTGGGAGTTGTAGTGCCTGCAGCTGTTGTAGTTGGGTCCTATACACTGGAGGCTTTGTGGCATATAAGAATAAAGAGATCTGTGGGGGCTCAGTGCAGGGAAGTGACCCCAGAACATCACTAATAGGGGATAGAACAAAAACATCTCCCCCTATCCCTATTAGTGATGTTCTGGGGTCACTTCCCTGCACTGAGCCCCCACAGATCTATGTATACTTATATGCCACAAAGCATCCAGTGTATAATGCACCTAGGACCCAACTACAACAGCTCCAGGCACTACAACTCCCAGCATATCCTGAGGGCTGTAGACTGTCAGTACATGCTGGGGATTGTAGTGCCTGCAGCTGTTGTAGTTGGGTCCAATACACTGGATGCTTTGTGGCATATAAGAATACAAAGATCTGTGGGGGCTCAGTGCAGGGACGTGACCCCAGAACAGCACTAATAGGGATAGAACAACAACATCTCCCCCTATCCCCTATTAGTGCTGTTCTGGGGTCACTTCCCTGCACTGAGCCCCCACAGATCTATGTATTCTTATACGCCACAAAGAATACAGTGTATGATGCACCTAGGACCCAACTACAACAGCTGCAGGCACTACAACTCCCAGCATATCCTGAGGGCTGCAGACTGTTCTGGGAGTTGTAGTGCCTACAGCTGTTGTAGTTGGGTCCTGGAGGCGTTGTGGGAGATCAGAATACATAGATCTGTGGGGGCTCAGTGCAGGGAAGTGACCCCAGAACATCACTAATAGGGGATAGGGGGAGATGTTTTTGTTCTATCCCCTATTAGTGATGTTCTGCGGTCACCTCCCTACACTGAGCCCCCACAGATCTATGTATTCTTATATGCCACAAAGAATACTGTGTATAATGCACCTAGGACCCAACTACAACAGCTGTAGGCACTACAACTCCCAGCAAGTACTGACAGTCTGCAGCCCTCAGGATATGCTGGGAGTTGTAGTGCCTGCAGCTGTTGTAGTTGGGTCCTGGAGGCGTTGTGGGAGATCAGAATACATAGATCTGTGGGGGCTCAGTGCAGGGAAGTGACCCCAGAACATCACTAATAGGGGATAGGGGGAGATGTTTTTGTTCTATCCCCTATTAGTGATGTTCTGCGGTCACCTCCCTACACTGAGCCCCCACAGATCTATGTATTCTTATATGCCACAAAGAATACTGTGTATAATGCACCTAGGACCCAACTACAACAGCTGTAGGCACTACAACTCCCAGCAAGTACTGACAGTCTGCAGCCCTCAGGATATGCTGGGAGTTGTAGTGCCTGCAGCTGTTGTAGTTGGGTCCTAGTTAAAAAGTTTGCACTAGTGTACTGTAGTGTACGCGGGGCTGTGTCAGTACACTACCGCAAACAATAAACTGACCCTTATAGACCCCAATGGTACACAGGCTCTGCACACTATAGAAGTAATTACAGTGCAGTTACTAATGACTCACAGGGGACGTCTTCTCCGATTGCCGTCACTAACTTTTTGCTTTCTTCTCCATCATGAAGACTTCTCCGACCACAACTTGTCTGCAGGGGCATCTGGGGGTGACTGGGGAAGGGAGGCAGCTGGGGGTGACTGGGGAAGGGAGGCAGCTGGGGGTGACTGGGGAAGGGAGGCAGCTGGGGGTGACTGGGAAAGGGAGGCAGCTGGGGGTGACTGGGAAAGGGAGGCAGCTGGGGGTGACTGGGAAAGGGAGGCAGCTGGGGGTGACTGGGAAAGGGAGGCAGCTGGGGGTGACTGGGAAAGGGAGGCAGCTGGGGGTGACTGGGAAAGGGAGGCAGCTGGGGGTGACTGGGAAAGGGAGGCAGCTGGGGGGGCTGAGGAAGGGAGGCAGCTGGGGGTGACTGGGGAAGGGAGGCAGCTGGGGGTGACTGGGGAAGGGAGGCAGCTGGGGGTGACTGGGGAAGGGAGGCAGCTGGGGGGTGGGGCTGAGGAAGGGAGGCAGCTGGGGTGACTGGGGAAGGGAGGCAGCTGGGGTGACTGGGGAAGGGAGGCAGCTGGGGGTGACTGGGGAAGGAGAGGCAGCTGGGGGTGACTGGGAAAGGGAGGCAGCTGGGGGTGACTGGGAAAGGGAGGCAGCTGGGGGTGACTGGGAAAGGGAGGCAGCTGGGGGTGACTGGGAAAGGGAGGCAGCTGGGGGTGACTGGGGAAGGGAGGCAGCTGGGGGTGACTGGGGAAGGGAGGCAGCTGGGGGTGACTGGGGAAGGGAGGCAGCTGGGGGTGACTGGGGAAGGGAGGCAGCTGGGGGTGACTGGGGAAGGGAGGCAGCTGGGGGTGACTGGGGAAGGGAGGCAGCTGGGGGTGACTGGGGAAGGGAGGCAGCTGGGGGTGACTGGGGAAGGGAAGCAGCTGGGGGTGACTGGGAAAGGGAGGCAGCTGGGGGTGACTGGGAAAGGGAGGCAGCTGGGGGTGACTGGGAAAGGGAGGCAGCTGGGGCGACAGGGGGACTGGGGAAGGGAGGCAGCTAGGGGGGACTGAGGAAGGGAGGCAGCTGGGGGAAAGGGAGAGCAGCTGGGGGAAAGGGAGAGCAGCTGGGGGAAAGGGAGAGCAGCTGGGGGAAAGGGAGAGCAGCTGGGGGAAAGGGAGAGCAGCTGGGGGAAAGGGAGAGCAGCTGGGGGAAAGGGAGAGCAGCTGGGGGAAAGGGAGAGCAGCTGGGGGGCAGGGGACCAGTAGGGAGGGGCAGCTAGGGTGGCAGGGGAGAAGCTGGGGTTCAGGGGGGGCTGGGGCTCAGGGGGAGAGGCGGGGGGTCAGGGGGAGCGGTAGGGGGGCAGGGAAGAAGCTGGGATTCAGGGGGAGAGGCTGGGGGTCAGAGGGAGAAGCTGGGGGTCAGGGGGAGGGGCTGGGAGGCTGGGGAGCAGCTGAGAATGCAGGGGAGAGAGGCTGGGGGCAGGGGAGAGGCTGAGAATGCAGGGGGGAGAGGCTGGGGACCAGGGGAGAGGCTGAGGGTTAGGGGGAGAGGCTGAGGGTTAGGGGGAGAGGCTGAGGGTTAGGTGGAGAGGCTGGGGGGGCAGGGGAGAGGCTGGGGGGCAGGGGAGAGGCTGAGGGTTAGGGGGAGAGGCTGGGGGGCAGTGGGAGAGGCTGAGGTTTGGGGGGAGAGGCTGGGGGGAGCAGGGGAGAGGCTGGGGGGCAGGGGAGCGGCTGGGGGGCAGGTGAGAGGCTGAGGGGCAGGTGAGAGGCTGGGGGGCAGGGGAGAGGCTGGGGGGCAGGTGAGAGGCTGGGGGGCAGGTGAGAGGCTGAGGGGCAGGTGAGAGGCTGGGGGGCAGGGGAGAGGCTGGGGGGCAGGTGAGAGGCTGAGGGGCAGGTGAGAGGCTGGGGGGCAGGTGAGAGGCTGGGGGGCAGGTGATAGGCTGGGGGGCAGGTGAGAGGCTGAGGGGCAGGTGAGAGGCTGGGGGGCAGGTGAGAGGCTGGGGGGCAGGTGAGAGGCTGGGGGGTAGGTGAGAGGCTGGGGGGCAGGTGATAGGCTGGGGGGCAGGTGAGAGGCTGAGGGGCAGGTGAGAGGCTGGGGGGTAGGTGAGAGGCTGGGGGGCAGGTGATAGGCTGGGGGGCAGGTGAGAGGCTGAGGGGCAGGTGAGAGGCTGGGGGGCAGGTGAGAGGCTGGGGGGCAGGTGAGAGGCTGGGGGGCAGGTGATAGGCTGGGGGGCAGGTGAGAGGCTGGGGGGCAGGTGAGAGGCTGAGGGGCAGGTGAGAGGCTGGGGGGTAGGTGAGAGGCTGGGGGGCAGGTGAGAGGCTGGGGGGCAGGTGAGAGGCTGGGGGGCAGGTGAGAGGCTGGGGGGCAGGTGAGAGGCTGAGGGGCAGGTGAGAGGCTGGGGGGCAGGTGAGAGGCTGGGGGGCAGGTGAGAGGCTGAGGGGCAGGTGAGAGGCTGGGGGGCAGGTGAGAGGCTGGGGGGTAGGTGAGAGGCTGGGGGGCAGGTGAGAGGCTGGGGGGTAGGTGAGAGGCTGGGGGGCAGGTGAGAGGCTGAGGGGTAGGTGAGAGGCTGGGGGGCAGGTGAGAGGCTGGGGGGTAGGTGAGAGGCTGGGGGGCAGGTGAGAGGCTGCCCCCCAGCAGGGGGGCAGCTGAGGATGCAGGGGGGGCGGGCAGACGCTGTGGGGCTGGAGGGAGACGGAGCGGCCGGGAGCAGGCTGGTGGGCAGGCTGGTTCCCTCCCCCCATGCAGCGCCGAGGTCCGGGGTCCGGGGTGCGAGGCAGGGGGTGAGCTTCCGGTGCACACAGTCTGACAGAGGCCGGAAGCTCACAGCTGCAGCCCCGCGTGCCCGGATCTTCTCTCCTGCTCGGCGGCGCTCACGTGATGTGACGTCATCGCCGGAGAGAAGATCCAGGAACGCGGGGCTGCAGCTGGGAGCTTCCGGCCTCTGTCAGACTGTGTGTGCCGGAAGCTCACCCCCTGCCTCGCACCCCGGACCCCGGACCTCGGCGCTGCATGGGGGGAGGGAACCAGCCTGCTCCCGGCCGCTCCGTCACACCTCCCCCCCCCTCGGCGCGGACTAGGCACCCGTGGGCCGGTGCCTACGGACGTTTTTTTTATTTTTTTTAATAATAAAAAAAGTGTTCCCTGCGGGTGCCGCCCCCCCCCCCAGGGCGCCGCCCTAGGCACCGGACCACGGGTGCCTAGTGACAAATACGGCCCTGCCTCTTGCTCAGAAGCTCCAGCACATTAGAGAGTCCCTGATAGGGTTAACTTATAGTTGGACCATTTCTTACCTTGGAAAACTTCTGATATGACACTAGAAAGAATGTTTTGTCTCAAGAACTATTTCCCTCAGAGACATGTTTATCAGCGTTCAAGGACATTCTCAGAGGAAAGTTACTGTCTGTTACAGTGGGAATAATGTGAAAGTATCATTGCACAGAATGTATTGTTCTAACCTTTTTGACCTTTTTGAATAATAATAATGAATACTAATATAGATGCTATTGCGCATGACTGAATATCTAAATCACTAGCACCGCCTCATCTATGTCTTATTAGCATTTGTTACCACCCTATATTTTATCTGTCTATAAAATGTGATGACCATAATAAAACTTGGGCCATTTCTCCAGGCTTATAATCATGATACAATGTCTTATCTGTGTCAGTGACGTATAAGTAACGAGCTGGTAATACTGCAGGATTCCAACTCTAGATATAATTAAAAAACCATCCTTTACCTGGGTTTTCGGCTTCTCTCCATAGAGAGAGGTCAACATATAAATTTAACCTTAACACCCTGCCCACAGGCTTTAGTTGTAATGAAATGTACAATGGGCAACTGACATTTTGGATCGGATTCGTAAAAAAAACCTTTAAAAAAATTTACTTCGTTCCCAGATCAAATTTTCTGCTAATTTCAGAACGGATCTCGGTTCAGGAAGTTTGGTTGGCTCATGTCTCGTGCTGGGCTGTATAGCTTGAGGTATAACCAGTTAGGAGACTGTGACCCATGTATAGAGCTCTAGATACAAACAGGAACAAAACCTTTACAGATTACACACAAGGATTAAGGAGATACATAAATGTACATACATATACAATGCCATTACAAAGTGTACAAAGTAGGACAGTCAGTGGGACGGAAGAGAAGGCCTAAGCAGTGGGACGGAAGAGAAGGCCTAAGCAGTGGGACGGAAGAGAAGGCTTAAGCAGTGGGAGAGATGGTGGGGGCAGTGGGACGGAAGAGAAGGCCTAAGCAGTTGGAGAGATGGTGGGGGCAGTGGGACGGAAGAGAAGGCTTAAGCAGTGGGAGAGATGGTGGGGGCAGTGGGACGGAAGAGAAGGCTTAAGCAGTGGGAGAGATGGTGGGGGCAGTGGGAGGGAAGAGAAGGCCTAAGCAGTGGGAGAGATGGTAAGGGCAGTGGGACGGAAGAGAAGGCTTAAGCAGTGGGAGAGATGGTGGGGGCAGTGGGACGGAAGAGAAGGCTTAAGCAGTGGGAGAGATGGTGGGGGCAGTGGGACGGAAGAGAAGGCTTAAGCAGTGGGAGAGATGGTGGGGGCAGTGGGAGAGAAGAGAAGGCCTAAGTAGTGGGAGGGAAGAGAAGGCCTAAGCAGTGGGAGGGAAGAGAAGGCCCGAACAGTGGGACAGAAGAGTAGACCCGGGCAGTGGGACAGAAGGTGAAGGCCCGGGCAGTGGGACAGAAGGTGAAGGCCCGGACAGTGGGACAGAAGGTGAAGGCCCGGACAGTGGGACAGAAGGTGAAGGCCCGGACAGTGGGACAGAAGGTGAAGGCCCGGACAGTGGGACAGAAGGTGAAGGCCCGGACAGTGGGACAGAAGGTGAAGGCCCGGACAGTGGGACAGAAGGTGAAGGCCCGGACAGTGGGACAGAAGGTGAAGGCCCAGGCAGTGGGACAGAAGGTGAAGGCCCGGACAGTGGGACAGAAGGTGAAGGCCCGGGCAGTGGGACAGAAGGTGAAGGCCCGGGCAGTGGGACAGAAGGTGAAGGCCCGGGCAGTGGGACAGAAGGTGAAGGCCCGGGCAGTGGGACAGAAGGTGAAGGCCCGGGCAGTGGGACAGAAGGTGAAGGCCCGGGCAGTGGGACAGAAGGTGAAGGCCCGGGCAGTGGGACAGAAGGTGAAGGCCCGGACAGTGGGACAGAAGAGTAGACCCGGGCAGTGGGACAGAAGAGTAGACCCGGGCAGTGGGACAGAAGGTGAAGGCCCGGACAGTGGGACAGAAGAGTAGACCCGGGCAGTGGGACAGAAGGTGAAGGCCCGGGCAGTGGGACAGAAGGTGAAGGCCCGGGCAGTGGGACAGAAGGTGAAGGCCCAGGCAGTGGGACAGCAGGATACGATTCTTATATTACTAATTGGGTGTGAAGGAACAAGTAACGCTGACATATAGATTTGCAGGTTTCTATGACTGTGGTCAATCTCAGGCAGAGACAGTCTTCGGCTAGGTTCACACTGCGTTTTCAGCATCCGTTTAACGGATCCGTTTTTTTTAACGTCCAGAAAAATAGGGTCAGCAACGTTTTTTTGTCCGTTTTGGTCCGTCAAAAAAAATGGATCCGTTTTTTTTTTATAATGGAAGTCAATGGAAAAACGGATGCACACAAATGAATCCGTTTTTTGCAATCCGTTTTTCATGCGTTTTTTGCAAAAACCGGATGCGTTAAACGGATGCTGAAAACGCAGTGTGAACCTAGCCTTCCCAGTCTCACTCACTGAGGTCACATACTATTTCTTGGCCATAACTTTATATTTGTAAAACGTGAAGTGAAGGCGGATTGTGAAAGATTATGGGTGGCATATGATATTTCATCCTTTCTCCATTATTATGGGGGCAAGCTCCATGGGAATAAATGATGAGGGAGAACCTGCCCCCCCCCGATGAATATGAAGCATTACTGAGCATGCTCTGTGACCTGTGATGGAGGAGCGGTTATTGTCATATACTGGTGCTCTCTATCTGCTAGTATCACCTGATGCTGTAACGTTCTACAGATCACTTCACAGCAGGCAGAACAGGAAGTCTCAGCTTAGTTTTAGGGCTTCAGTTTTTTTTTTTTTAATAATCTAGCCAGTAAGATGGAAAAAAAAAAAGCTTCACCAGATATGTTTAGCACCATTTTTTTTAATTATTATATAGGAGGTCATTTTATGATAAAGCATTCCCTCTAAGAAATACATTTTTAAGGGATACTCTGGGCATGCAGATATATATATATATATATATATATACACACACATACATACATACACACATATACACACACAGTGTTTCCCCGAAAATAAGACAGTGTGTTATATTGATTTCTGCTCCCAAATATGTGCTAGCTCTTATTTTCAGGGGAAGTCTTATTTTCCCATGAACAAGAATTCACATGTGACATGCACAGCAGGAACAGAGCATATGGTATGGCGTGCTCACCACAGCACACTGGTACAGGAAAGCAGGGAGAGAGCGTATGGTATGGCGGCTTCTCGCCACCAGGGGGAGCTCACCACAGCAGGGACAACGGGCCTCTTTATGCCTTGCCTTCACATTTACAGAAGGGAACATCCACTGGTGGAAGGTGACTGTATTCATGTCCCACACGCAGCTGCTCTGCAATAGAAAGTGAAGGTAGGGGGACGAAGCAGCGGTTTAAAAATAATCACAGCTGCATGCCCTGGTGTTCCGTTCGGTGGGCATGCTTCCAAACACTGCCACAGCCTAACGCCAAAACTCTGTGCTCTTTCTCCTTGCCCTATCTTCTGCCTTCCACAAAAAAGACCATTTTCTCCTCCTACAAATTTTTCCATCCCTTGGCGTCACTAGCCTAGCCCTCTCCTGGATCTTCTCTTACCTCTCCAACCGCACTCTTAGTGTCTCCCACTCCCACACCACCTCCTCGCCCGCTCACAGTTGGTGTTCCCCATGGATCTGTACTTGGGCCTCTTCTCCATCTATACCTCTGACCTGGGACATATAGAATCCCACGGCTTCAGGTACCACCTCTACGCTGATGACACTCAGATCTACCTCTCTGCTCCGGATGTCACCTCTTTGCTAGCCAGGATTCCAGAGTGTCTATTGGCCATACCTTCCTTCTCCTCCCGCTTTCTAAAACTCAACATGGAAAGAACAGAACTAATCATCTTTCCCCCATCTCGATCCATCCCGCCATCTAACCTGTCAATCACTATCATGGCTGCACTTTGTCCCCTGTTCTCCGGTTCATCTTTGACTCTGCCCTGTCCTTTAAACCACATATTCAGGCCCTGACCACCTCCTACCGCCTTCACCTCAAAAACATTTCCAGAATCCGCTCTTTCCTCACCCCTGACTCCACCAAACTGCTGGTCCATGCTCTCATTATCTCCCGCTTGGACTACTGTAACATCCTCCTCTCTGGCCTCCATCTAACTCCCTTGCTCCCCTCCAGTCTATCCTTACCTCCGCTGCCTGACTAATCCACCTTTCCCACGCTTTGCCTCTGCCAATCCCTCCACTGGCTCCCATTGCCCAACGTATTCACTTTAAATTGTTGACCACGACGTACAAGGCCGTCCACAACCTGTCCCCTCCGTACATCTCTGACCTGATATCCCGCCACCGTCCCTCACGCAACCTCCGATCCTCCAGTGACCTCCTTCTGCGCTCCCCCTTGTTCGTACCTCACACAACCGCCTCCAAGACTTTGCCCGAGCCTCCCCCATACTCTGGAACTCGCTGCCTCGACACTTACGGCTCTCACTGCCCCGACACATCCGGCTCTCACTGCCCCGACACATCCGGCTCTCACTGCCCCGACACATCTGAAAACTTAGCTCTTCAAACTAGACTACAACCTATAATAATTCTGCATCACACTGTGACTGGCTGCACTTTACCCCTGTTTCTCTCCTAGTACCTTAAAGATTGTAAGCCCTGGCGGGCAGGCTCCTCCCTCCCTATGTAATCCCTGGCGGGCAGGCTCCTCTCTCCCTATGTAATACCTGGCGGGCAGGCTCCTCTCTCCCTATGTAAGCCCTGGCGGGCAGGCTCCTCTCTCCCTATGTAATCCCTGGCGGGCAGGCTCCTCTCTCCCTATGTAATACCTGGCGGGCAGGCTCCTCTCTCCCTATGTAAGCCCTGGCGGGCAGGCTCCTCTCTCCCTATGTAATACCTGGCGGGCAGGCTCCTCTCTCCCTATGTAATACCTGGCGGGCAGGCTCCTCTCTCCCTATGTAATACCTGGAGGGCAGGCTCCTCTCTCCCGATGTAAGCCCTCTCGCGCAGGCTCCTCCCTCCCTATGTAATACCTGGCGGGCAGGCTCCTCCCTCCCTATGTAAGCCCTGGAGGGCAGGCTCCTCTCTCCCTATGTAATACCTGGCGGGCAGGCTCCTCTCTCCCTATGTAAGGCTTGGCGGGCAGGCTCCTCTCTCCCTATGTAATTCCTGGCGGGCAGGCTCCTCCCTCCCTATGTAATACCTGGCGGGCAGGCTCCTCTCTCCCTATGTAATTCCTGGCGGGCAGGCTCCTCCCTCCCTATGTAATACCTGGCGGGCAGGCTCCTCTCTCCCTATGTAAGCCCTGGCGGGCTCCTCTCTCCCTATGTAAGCCCTGGCGGGCAGGCTCCTCTCTCCCTATGTAAGCCCTGGCGGGCAGGCCCCTCTCTCCCTATGTAAGCCCTGGCGGGCAGGCTCCTCTCTATGTAAGGCTTGGCGGGCAGGCTCCTCTCTCCCTATGTAAGCCCTGGCGGGCAGGCTCCTCTCTACCTATGTAATACCTGACGGGCAGGCTCCTCTCTCACTATGTAAGCCCTGGCGGGCAGGCTCCTCCCTCCCTATGTAAGCCCTGGAGGGCAGGCTCCTCCCTCCCTATGTAATACCTGGCGGGCAGGCTCCTCTCTGCCTATGTAATATACAAACAGATCGAAGAATAGCACAGGCACAACTCAATGATCACCTTGAAAAAGTTTAGAGAAAAAAGTCACCAGTGAATGCGGCTACAAGATCATTAGGTGAAGCAAAGATACTAGCAAGAACTCTCATCCTCTGTATCTGAGCAGGTGATGCAGGTACAGGAGCGGTCACTCTCATCCTCTGTATCTGAGCAGGTGATGCAGGTACAGGAGCGGTCACTCTCATCCTCTGTATCTGAGCAGGTGATGCAGGTACAGGAGCGGTCACTCTCATACTCTGTATCTGAGCAGGTGATGCAGGTACAGGAGCGGTCACTCTCATCCTCTGTATCTGAGCAGGTGATGCAGGTACAGGAGCGGTCACTCTCATCCTCTGTATCTGAGGAGGTGAGGCAGGTACAGGGGCGATCACTCTCATCCTCTGTATCTGAGGAGGTAATGTGGGTACAGGAGCAGTCAGTCAGTCTCTTGTCCTCTGTATCTGAGGAGGTGATGCAGGTACAGGGGCGGTCACTCATCCTCTGTATCTGAGGTGATGTGAGTACAGGAGCGGTCACTCTCATCCTCTGTATCTGAGGAGGTGATGTGAGTACAGGAGCGGTCACTCTCATCCTCTGTATCTGAGGAGGTGATGTGAGTACAGGAGCAGTCTCTTGTCCTCTGTATCTGAGGAGGTGATGCAGGTACAGGAGCAGTCAGACTCTTGTCCTCTGTATCTGAGGTGATGTGAGTACAGGAGAGGTCACTCATCCTCTGTATCTGAGGAGGTGAGGCAGGTACAGGGGCGGTCACTCATCCTCTGTATCTGAGGAGGTGATGCAGGTACAGGAGCGGTCACTCTCATCCTCTGTATCTGAGCAGGTGATGTAGGTACAGGAGCAGTCAGACTCTTGTCCTCTGTATCTGAGGAGGTGATGCAGGTACAGGGGCGGTCACTCTCATCCTCTGTATCTGAGGTGATGTGAGTACAGGAGCGGTCACTCTCATCCTCTGTATCTGAGGAGGTGATGTGGGTACAGGGGCGATCACTCATCCTCTGTATCTGAGGAGGTGATGCAGGTACAGGAGCAGTCAGACTCTTGTCCTCTGTATCTGAAGAGGTGATGCAGGTACAGGAGCGGTCACTCATCCTCTGTATCTGAGGAGGTGATGTGAGTACAGGAGCGGTCACTCTCATCCTCTGTATCTGAGGAGGTGATGCAGGTACAGGAGCGGTCACTCTCATCCTCTGTATCTGAGCAGGTGATGCAGGTACAGGAGCGGTCACTCATCCTCTGTATCTGAGGAGGTGATGCAGGTACAGGAGCGGTCACTCTCATCCTCTGTATCTGAGGAGGTGATGCAGGTACAGGGGCGGTCACTCTCGTCCTCTGTATCTGAGCAGGTGATGTAGGTACAGGAGCAGTCAGACTCTTGTCCTCTGTATCTGAGGAGGTGATGCAGGTACAGGGGCGGTCACTCTCGTCCTCTGTATGGGTGGGTTCAGACTGAGGAATTCTCGCAGAAAATGTCTGTGGAATTCTGTCAGCTGTACGCCCGCACGGGCACGCGCTTTTCCGCCGGCTCCATAGACACCATTCTATGGGCCGGCGTATTCCGCGATCCGCTGAAAGAAGAGACATGACAGTTCTTTCAGCGTATAGCGGAATATGCCGGCCCATAGAATGGTGTCTATGCGGCCAGCGGAAAGGCGCCCAGATGTGCGGGCGGACAGCTGACGGAATTCCACGGACATTTTCTGCGAGAATTCCTCAGCCTGAACCCACCCTCAGGAGGTGATGCAGGTACAGGGACGGTCATTGTCTCACGTCCAGGCTATTAGTGGGACGCGTTGGGGTAGCTGAGCAGCTCAGCCTGTGTCTGGCTAATTCTTCAACGTTTTCCATCCAGGAGCACTAGCAGATGATAGAAGAGACGGTCAGAGGAGAAGCCCCTGCAGGTACCAGCACTCACAATCAACGGACTTACCAGTATTTTAGTGACCTGAAAGACATGAGCCTGGTACTGGGTGACACCCTGGACATTGTAGTTCAGTCTCTCCAGCTCAACCTTCAGCTCCTCCACAGCCTCTTCAAACTCTAAAGAACAGGGTTATAGTAAGAGGGCCGCCATATAGATCTCCCCCAGCCCCATATACCCCACCCACTCTCCTGTAAACTCCACCCACTCAACTGCTATCCTGTAAACTCCACCCACTCAACTGCTATCCTGTAAACTCCACCCACTCAACTGCTATCCTGTAAACTCCACCCACTCTCCTGCTATCCTGTAAACTCCACCCACTCTCCTGCTATCCTGTAAACTCCACCCACTCTCCTGCTATCCTGTAAACTCCACCCACTCTCCTGCTATCCTGTAAACTCCACCCACTCTCCTGCTATCCTGTAAACTCCACCCACTCTCCTGCTATCCTGTAAACTCCACCCACTCTCCTGCTATCCTGTAAACTCCACCCACTCTCCTGCTATCCTGTAAACTCCACCCACTCTCCTGCTATCCTGTAAACTCCACCCACTCTCCTGCTATCCTGTAAACTCCACCCACTCTCCTGCTATCCTGTAAACTCCACCCACTCTCCTGCTATCCTGTAAACTCCACCCACTCTCCTGCTATCCTGTAAACTCCACCCACTCTCCTGCTATCCTGTAAACTCCACCCACTCTCCTGCTATCCTGTAAACTCCACCCACTCTCCTGCTATCCTGTAAACTCCACCCACTCTCCTGCTATCCTGTAAACTCCACCCACTCTCCTGCTATCCTGTAAACTCCACCCACTCTCCTGCTATCCTGTAAACTCCACCCACTCTCCTGCTATCCTGTAAACTCCACCCACTCTCCTGCTATCCTGTAAACTCCACCCACTCTCCTGCTATCCTGTAAACTCCACCCACTCTCCTGCTATCCTGTAAACTCCACCCACTCTCCTGCTATCCTGTAAACTCCACCCACTCTTACCTTTCCCCAAGGTGCAAGGTCCCCCTCAGCTGTGGCCCCAGAGCCCTATAGTGTAGGGTCCCCCCTCCTCCGCTGTGGCCCCCGGAGCTCTATGGTGTAGGGTCCCCCCTTCTCCGCTGTGGCCCCCGGAGCCCTATAGTGTAGGGTCCCCCCTCCTCCGCTGTGGCCCCCGAGTCTCTATAGTGTAGGGTCCCCCCTCCTCCGCTGTGGCCCCCGAGTCTCTATAGTGTAGGGTCCCCCCTCCTCCGCTGTGGCCCCCGGAGCCCTATAGTGTAGGGTCCCCCCTCCTCCGCTGTGGCCCCCTGGAGCCCTATAGTGTAGGGTCCCTCCTCCTCCGCTGTGGCCCCCGGAGCTCTATTAGGGGCCCCCCCCTCCTCACTCCAGTTCTCACCTCGCATTGATGTCTGAGGATCCATCTCTCTCATTCCGGACTGTTTCGCGCCCTGAAAATATCAATCAGCAAACGGGAGGCGGGGCTAATATGTAACATCCAACCAGGGAGCGGGAGGCGGGGCTCATGTGTAACATCCAACCAGGGAGCGGGAGGCGGGGCTAATGTGTAACATCCAACCAGGGAGCGGAAGGCGGGGCTAATGTGTAACATCCAACCAGGGAGCGGGAGGCGGGGCTAATGTGTAACATCCAACCAGGGAGCGGGAGGCGGGGCTAATGTGTAACTTCCAGTCAGCGGACGTTTCGTCATGGAAGAAAGAAGCCCGGCGGCCATATTAACTGTTGGCGGCTGAGGTAAAATGGTAGGAACATCTGCAGCTCCAATACCTCAGTGTAATATGCTGCCCCTCCCCCCCCCGACACCCCAATACCATAGTGTAATATACTGCCCCTCCCCCACACCCCAATACCTCAGTGTAATATACTGCCCCTCCCCCCCGACACCCCAATACCTCAGTGTAATATGCTGCCCCTCCCCCCCGACACCCCAATACCATAGTGTAATATGCTGCCCCTCCCCCCCGACACCCCAATACCTCCGTGTAATATGCTGCCCCTCCCCCCCCGACACCCCAATACCTCAGTGTAATATACTGCCCCTCCCCCCCCACTCCAATAACTCAGTGAACTATGCTGCCCCTCCCCCCGACACCCCAATTCCTCAGTGTAATATACTGCCCCTCCCCCCCGACACCCCAATACCATAGTGTAATATACTGCCCCTCCCCCCTGACACCCCAATACCTCAGTGTAATATACTGCCCCTCCCCCACACCCCAATACCTCAGTGTAATATGCTGCCCCTCCCCCACAACACCCCAATACCTCAGTGTAATATGCTGCCCCTCCCCCCACACCCCAATACCTCAGTGTAATATACTGCCCCACCCCCCGACACCCCAATACCTCAGTGTAATAAACTGCCCCTCCCCCCACACCCCAATACCTCAGTATAATATGCTGCCCCTCCCCCACACCCCAATACCTCAGTGTAATATACTGCCCCTCCGACACCCCAATACCTCATTGTAATATACTGCCCCTCCCCCACACCCCAATACCTCAGTGTAATATACTGCCCCTCCCCCCGACACCCCAATACCTCAGTGTAATATGCTGCCCCTCCCCCCCCCCCGACACCCCAATACCTCAGTGTAATATGCTGCCCCTCCCCCCACACCCCAATACCTCAGTGTAATATACTGCCCCACCCCCCGACACCCTAATACCTCAGTGTAATAAACTGCCCCTCCCCCCACACCCCAATACCTCAGTATAATATGCTGCCCCTCCCCCACACCCCAATACCTCAGTGTAATATACTGCCCCTCCGACACCCCAATACCTCATTGTAATATACTGCCCCTCCCCCACACCCCAATACCTCAGTGTAATATACTGCCCCTCCCCCCGACACCCCAATACCTCAGTGTAATATGCCGCCCCTCCCCTTGACACCCAAATACCTCAGTGTAATATACTGCCCCTCCCCCACACCCCAATACCTCAGTGTAATATACTGCCCCTCCCCCCGACACCCCAATACCTCAGTGTAATATACTGCCCCTCCCCCACACCCCATGTCCTCAGTACTCGTGTGTTGTTCCTGTGATTTACCACCAGATGGTGCTGTGGTGTTACATGTCCTCAGTACTCGTGTGTTGTTCCTGTAATTGACCACCAGATGGTGCTGTGGTGTAGTATGTCCTCAGTACTCGTGTGTTGTTCCTGTAATTGACCACCAGATGGTGCTGTGGTGTAGTATGTCCTCAGTACTCGTGTGTTGTTCCTGTGATTGACCACCAGATGGTGCTGTGGTGTAGTATGTACTCAGTACTCGTGTGTTGTTCCTGTAATTGACCACCAGATGGTGCTGTGGTGTTACATGTCCTCAGTACTCGTGTGTTGTTCCTGTGATTGACCACCAGATGGTGCTGTGGTGTAGTATGTCCTCAGTACTCGTGTGTTGTTCCTGTAATTGACCACCAGATGGTGCTGTGGTGTTACATGTCCTCAGTACTCGTGTGTTGTTCCTGTGATTGACCACCAGATGGTGCTGTGGTGTAGTATGTCCTTAGTACTCGTGTGTTGTTCCTGTAATTGACCACCAGATGGTGCTGTGGTGTTGTATCTCCTCAGTACTCGTGTGTTGTTCCTGTGATTGACCACCAGATGGCACTGTGGTGTTACGTGTCCTCAGTACTCGTGTGTTGTTCCTGTAATTGACCACCAGATGGTGCTGTGGTGTTACGTGTCCTCAGTACTCGTGTGTTGTTCCTGTAATTGACCACCAGATGGTGCTGTGGTGTTACGTGTCCTCAGTACTCGTGTGTTGTTCCTGTAATTGACCACCAGATGGTGCTGTGGTGTAGTATGTCCTCAGTACTCGTGTGTTGTTCCTGTAATTGACCACCAGATGGTGCTGTGGTGTTACGTGTCCTCAGTACTCGTGTGTTGTTCCTGTAATTGACCACCAGATGGTGCTGTGGTGTAGTATGTCCTCAGTACTCGTGTGTTGGTCCTGTGATTGACCACCAGATGGCACTGTGGTGTAGTATGTCCTCAGTACTCGTGTGTTGTTCCTGTGATTGACCACCAGATGGCGCTGTGGTGTAGTATGTCCTCAGTACTCCTGTGTTGGTCCTGTGATTGACCACCAGATGGTGCTGTGGTGTTACATGTCCTCAGTACTCGTGTGTTGTTCCTGTGATTGACCACCAGATGGTGCTGTGGTGTAGTATGTTCTGATTACTCGTGTGTTGTTCCTGTAATTGACCACCAGATGGTGCTGTGGTGTAGTATGTCCTCAGTACTCGTGTGTTGTTCCTGTGATTGACCACCAGATGGTGCTGTGGTGTAGTATGTACTCAGTACTCGTGTGTTGTTCCTGTGATTGACCACCAGATGGTGCTGTGGTGTAGTATGTCCTCAGTACTCGTGTGTTGTTCCTGTAATTGACCACCAGATGGTGCTGTGGTGTTACATGTCCTCAGTACTCGTGTGTTGTTCCTGTAATTGACCACCAGATGGTGCTGTGGTGTAGTATGTCCTCAGTACTCGTGTGTTGTTTCTGTGATTGACCACCAGATGGTGCTGTGGTGTAGTATGTCCTGATTACTCGTGTGTTGTTCCTGTAGTTGGCCACCAGATGGTGCTGTGGTGTAGTATGTCCTGATTACTCGTGTGTTGTTCCTGTAGTTGGCCACCAGATGGTGCTGTGGTGTTACATGTCCTCAGTACTCGTGTGTTGTTCCTGTGATTGACCACCAGATGGTGCTGTGGTGTAGTATGTCCTCAGTACTCGTGTGTTGTTCCTGTAATTGACCACCAGATGGTGCTGTGGTGTAGTATGTCCTGATTACTCGTGTGTTGTTCCTGTAATTGACCACCAGATGGTGCTGTGGTGTAGTATGTCCTGATTACTCGTGTGTTGTTCCTGTGATTGACCACCAGATGGTGCTGTGGTGTAGTATGTCCTGATTACTCGTGTGTTGTTCCTGTGATTGACCACCAGATGGTGCTGTGGTGTTACATGTCCTCAGTACTCGTGTGTTGTTCCTGTGATTGACCACCAGATGGTGCTGTGGTGTAGTATGTCCTCAGTACTCGTGTGTTGGTCCTGTGATTGACCACCAGATGGCGCTGTGGTGTTACATGTCCTCAGTACTCGTGTGTTGTTCCTGTGATTGACCACCAGATGGTGCTGTGGTGTAGTATGTCCTCAGTACTCGTGTGTTGTTCTTGTAATTGACCACCAGATGGTGCTGTGGTGTTACATGTCCTCAGTACTCGTGTGTTGTTCCTGTGATTGACCACCAGATGGTGCTGTGGTGTAGTATGTCCTCAGTACTCGTGTGTTGTTCCTGTGATTGACCACCAGATGGTGCTGTGGTGTAGTATGTCCTTAGTACTCGTGTGTTGTTCCTGTAATTGACCACCAGATGGTGCTGTGGTGTTGTATCTCCTCAGTACTCGTGTGTTGTTCCTGTGATTGACCACCAGATGGCACTGTGGTGTTACGTGTCCTCAGTACTCGTGTGTTGTTCCTGTAATTGACCACCAGATGGTGCTGTGGTGTTACGTGTCCTCAGTACTCGTGTGTTGTTCCTGTAATTGACCACCAGATGGTGCTGTGGTGTAGTATGTCCTCAGTACTCGTGTGTTGTTCCTGTGATTGACCACCAGATGGTGCTGTGGTGTAGTATGTCCTCAGTACTCGTGTGTTGTTCCTGTGATTGACCACCAGATGGCGCTGTGGTGTAGTATGTCCTCAGTACTCCTGTGTTGGTCCTGTGATTGACCACCAGATGGTGCTGTGGTGTTACATGTCCTCAGTACTCGTGTGTTGTTCCTGTGATTGACCACCAGATGGTGCTGTGGTGTAGTATGTTCTGATTACTCGTGTGTTGTTCCTGTAATTGACCACCAGATGGTGCTGTGGTGTAGTATGTCCTCAGTACTCGTGTGTTGTTCCTGTGATTGACCACCAGATGGTGCTGTGGTGTAGTATGTACTCAGTACTCGTGTGTTGTTCCTGTGATTGACCACCAGATGGTGCTGTGGTGTAGTATGTCCTCAGTACTCGTGTGTTGTTCCTGTAATTGACCACCAGATGGTGCTGTGGTGTTACATGTCCTCAGTACTCGTGTGTTGTTCCTGTAATTGACCACCAGATGGTGCTGTGGTGTAGTATGTCCTCAGTACTCGTGTGTTGTTTCTGTGATTGACCACCAGATGGTGCTGTGGTGTAGTATGTCCTGATTACTCGTGTGTTGTTCCTGTAGTTGGCCACCAGATGGTGCTGTGGTGTAGTATGTCCTGATTACTCGTGTGTTGTTCCTGTAGTTGGCCACCAGATGGTGCTGTGGTGTTACATGTCCTCAGTACTCGTGTGTTGTTCCTGTGATTGACCACCAGATGGTGCTGTGGTGTAGTATGTCCTCAGTACTCGTGTGTTGTTCCTGTAATTGACCACCAGATGGTGCTGTGGTGTAGTATGTCCTCAGTACTCGTGTGTTGTTCCTGTGATTGACCACCAGATGGTGCTGTGGTGTTACATGTCCTGATTACTCGTGTGTTGTTCCTGTAATTGACCACCAGATGGTGCTGTGGTGTAGTATGTCCTCAGTACTCGTGTGTTGTTCCTGTAATTGACCACCAGATGGTGCTGTGGTGTAGTATGTACTCAGTACTCGTGTGTTGTTCCTGTAATTGACCACCAGATGGTGCTGTGGTGTAGTATGTCCTGATTACTCGTGTGTTGTTCCTGTGATTGACCACCAGATGGTGCTGTGGTGTAGTATGTCCTGATTACTCGTGTGTTGTTTCTGTGATTGACCACCAGATGGTGCTGTGGTGTAGTATGTCCTGATTACTCGTGTGTTGTTTCTGTGATTGACCACCAGATGGTGCTGTGGTGTTACATGTCCTCAGTACTCGTGTGTTGTTCCTGTGATTGACCACCAGATGGTGCTGTGGTGTAGTATGTCCTCAGTACTCGTGTGTTGTTCCTGTAATTGACCACCAGATGGCGCTGTGGTGTTACATGTCCTCAGTACTCGTGTGTTGTTCCTGTGATTGACCACCAGATGGTGCTGTGGTGTAGTATGTCCTCAGTACTCGTGTGTTGTTCTTGTAATTGACCACCAGATGGTGCTGTGGTGTTACATGTCCTCAGTACTCGTGTGTTGTTCCTGTAATTGACCACCAGATGGTGCTGTGGTGTTACATGTCCTCAGTACTCGTGTGTTGTTCCTGTAATTGACCACCAGATGGCGCTGTGGTGTTACATGTCCTGATTACTCGTGTGTTGTTCCTGTGATTGACCACCAGATGGTGCTGTGGTGTAGTATGTCCTGATTACTCGTGTGTTGTTCCTGTAGTTGGCCACCAGATGGCGCTGTGGTGTAGTATGTCCTGATTACTCGTGTGTTGTTCCTGTAGTTGGCCACCAGATGGCGCTGTGGTGCAGCATTTTCCTCAGTACTCCCGTGAGTGGTGGTCCAGGAGACAGTGTGATGGGAGTGATGTGGCTGTAGTCGGCTCTATGTCACTTGCTCGGAGGTCACCTTCTTGTAGTGTCCCCTTTCTCCCTGTGTTCTTTGTGCGTGCCCCATCCTCTCCCCCGCATCCTCTCCCGCTTGGCTCTGCTTTTGCGGCAGCATCCTCCTGTGAGTCTGGCAGCATCCCTGCCTCCGTTATCCCTCTCTCCTCCCTCCCTCCCTGTCATCGCTCCCTCCCTGCAGCCTCCTCCTTCCTTCCAGGAGACCTGGTTGTGTGACTTACCTAGTATCCATCTGGTGCTCCCTCCCGTCTCCTCACCTGGGTGTGTGCTCGGCTTCCCTCGGCTCCCAGGCACCATGTCACGGAGATAATGAGCTTATCTGGAGCTCCTCAGGGCGGAGGGCAGAGCCTGGCTGTGAGGGAGAACGGGCCCAAGCTCTGATCGGAATATGGGGACCTGGCAAGGAATGTCTTACTGAGCAGCATGGAGCCTCATCATGGGCACTACTCCGCAGCCAGCCGTGTGATGGTGGATGGAGAGGCCAGCATGGCTAGAGAAGAGGCGGCCACACTAACAGGTGTGCAGGGCTCAGGATCCTATCCACCTGCACCTGGAACAGATCACTACACTCCTGGTTCTGGAGCCAGCCAGAAGATCCACACTCCAGGCGTCGGCCACCATGGTCCTACTACTGGACTCGGCTCCAAAGCCCCTGATACCGGACCTTCGCTTCCATCTGTAGGACAGAGCGTACCAGCTCCCAGCATCCTTCCTCCATGTGAACCCAACCAAACTTATGCTGCAGGACCAAGCTCTGCTCCCATTCAGAGGCCTACTCCGCAACCTAGAGTCTCCAACAGGTCCCTTAGTGCCCATGCATCCAGCAAGCCTAGTGCAGAAACTCTGCGTCACTCCCCTGCTCCAGGTCCTGTGTCCTCTGCGACCCGAGATCCTGTGTCCTCCCCTGCTCCAGGTCTTGCACCTTCTTCCCAGGGTCCTGCATCCTCCCCTGCACCAGGTACTGCACCTACTTCCCAGTGTCCTGCACCCTCTCCTTCCCCAGATCCTGCACCCTCTCCATCCACAGATCCTGCACCTTCTCCTTCCCCAGATCCTGCACCCTCTCCATCCACAGATCCTGCACCTTCTCCCTCCCCAGATCCTGTACCCTCTCCTTCCCCAGGTCCTGCACCTTCTCCCTCCCCAGGTTCTGCACCCTCAACTTCCTCAGGTCCTTCACCTTCTCCCACCCCCGATCCCGCACACTCTCCTTCCTCAGTTCCTGCATCCTCTCCTGCCCCAGGTCTTTCACCTTCTTCCCAGTGTACTGCTCCAGGTCTTTTGAAAGCTTCTCCGACCCCTTCTTCCCTTGTGCACAGTTCTGCTTCAGAGACTCTATCAGGATCCATGCAGCCTTCAGCCTTAGGACTCACAGACTGTGTTACACAGGCTACTACACCACCTTCATGCCGTGCACCCTGCTTACAGCCTCCAACCACAGGACCAACACAGATAGCCGGGGCCTCCTCTCAGCAGGTCACTAGACAGACGGGATCCTCCAGGCCTACTTATATTACAGGTACCAACAAACTATCTCTGGGAACAAACCAGACACCTGCATTCAGATCTAATCAGGCCGTAAGCTCAGGGGCCGTCCAGCTTCCCAACCATGCAGCCACCCAGCAACTATCAACAGGATCCAGCCAGCCGCCTACCACAGGTACATGTCAGTCAGAGCGCAACCAGCCTCCAGTTACTTATTGTTGCCAATCACAAGTTCTTCTCTCTGCTCCCCATGTTCCTTTCTATACCCCAGGCCCCGCTCCCAGTCAACCTCCAGTCCCTGCTTCCACTCAGCCTCCAGTCCCTGCTTCCACTCAGCCTCCAGTCCCTGCTTCCACTCAACCTCCAGTCCCTGCTTCCACTCAGCCTCCAGCCCCTGCTTCCACTCAGCCTCCAGCCCCTGCTTCCACTCAGCCTCCAGCCTCTACTTCCACTCAGTCCCCTATCCTCAACTCCACTCAGCCTCCAGTTTCCACTTCTATGCAGGCTCCAGCCCCTGGTCCTGCTCAGCCTCTGGTCCCTGCCTTCATCCAGTCTCTAGCCTCCACTCTTCAGCAACCTTCTTTGACTGTACAGAGCCAGGCTTCCCCTATTGAGCCCAATCAAACATGGGTCCCTACCCAAAGCCACCCTCATGTGTTAGGACCCAACCAAACCTCTGCTCAAAGCCAAGCTCCTGCTGCAGGGTCCAACCAGTCTCACATCTCAGGGGCTTGCCACGCCCCCATGTCCAGTCGGCCTTCTGTTTCTAGCCAGGCCCCGGTCTCTGGTCCGAACCGACCTTCCGTCACAGGACTGAGCCAGACATCATCAGGACTAAACCAGACTCCACCGCTTGGTCAGAGCCAGTCTCCAGGCTCCGGCCTAAGCCAGTTCTCAGCAGCTGGAGTGAGTCCTATTCTCCCAAAGTCAGAGGCTCAAGAGCAGATTGAAGTGGAGGACCCAGGCACCTTCATGCAGCGCCAGTTTGGGGCCTTTCTACAGCCGGCCGTCAACAAGTTCTCACTGCGCATGTTTGGTAGCCATAAGGCGGTGGAGATTGAGCAGCAGCGGGTTAAATCTGCCGGGTTTTGGATCATCCATCCTTACAGTGATTTCAGGTCAGTGGTTGGTAGGACAGACATGCTTCTGTGTTACGTCTGTGTGTATATATATAAATATATATATATATATATATATATGGTACTGTGTAGGTCACCCCCGGAAGGCGCTGCGATTTACCATGTATTAGGTTGTACTTGGCGCGGTGGGCACTGTCTTCACACTGGTGGTGCAGATTATAGTTTGTGTTGTAGTTTTAGGCCCGGGTGAATCTGTATGGGGTTGCCCCTTTGTGGTGAATGGGCTCACACTCTCAGGGATTGGGAATGATGGCCGGATTTGGCGTTTGCATCTGTATGTGTGCTCCTTCAGATGGACGGATGTCTCTTTCTTTATATATGTAGCCTGGAGTCAGAGAGACTACAGCCCTGTTACATAAGTGAGCGTGTCCTCAGGATGAGCACATTCCAGAACATTCAGGTATCACAGAATCGGCACACTCATCACACAAATTCAGGTATCACAGAATCGGCACGCTCATCACGCACATTCAGGAATCACGAGATCAGCTTGCTTATCACATGCATTCAGGCATCACAGGATTGGCACACTCATCACACACATTCAGGTATCACAGGATCGTCACGCTCATCACACACATTCAGGCATCACAGGATCGGCACACTCATCACACACATTCAGTTATCACAGGATCGGCACACTCATCATGCACAGCACATTCAGGCATCACAGGATCGGCACGCTCATCACGCACATTCAGGCAACACAGGATCGGCACGCTTATCACATGCATTCAGGTATCACAGGATCGGCACACTCATCACGCACATTCAGGTATCACAGGATCGTCACGCTCATCACACACATTCAGGCATCACAGTATCGGCACGCTCATCACGCACATTCAGGAATCACGAGATCAGCTTGCTTATCACACGTATTCAGGCATCACAGGATCGGCACGCTCATCACACGTATTCAGGCATTGCGGGATCAGCACTCTTATCACACGTATTCAGGCATCACAGGATCGGCACGCTCATCAAACGCTTTCAGGCATCACGGGATCGGCACATTCATCACATGTATTTAGGCATCACAGGATCGGCACGCTCATCACACGTATTCAGGCATCACAGGATTGGCACGCTCATCACATGTATTCAGGCATCACAGGATCGGCACACTCATCACGCACAGTCAGGCATCACAGGATCGTCACGCTCATCACGCACAGTCAGGCATCACAGGTTTGGCACACTCATCACACACATTCAGGCATCACAGGATCGGCACACTCATCACGCATATTCAGGCATCACAGGATCGGCACGCTCATCACGCATATTCAGGCATCACAAGATCGGCACGCTCATCACGCATATTTAGGCATCACAGGATCGGCACGCTCATCACACGCATTCAGGCATCACAGGATCGGCACACTCATCACGCACAGTCAGGCATCACAGGATCGGCACGCTCATCACACCAATTCAGGCATCACAGGATCGGCACACTCGTCAATCATATTCAGGCATCACAGGATCGGCACGCTCATCATGCATATTCAGGCATCACAAGATCGGCACGCTCATCACGCGCATTCAGGTATCACAGGATCGGCACGCTCATCATACACATTCAGGTATCACAGGATCGGCACGCTCATCACGCACATTCAGGCATCACAGGATCGGCACGCTCATCACGCACATTCAGGCATCACGAGATCAGCACGCTTATCACACGCATTCAGGCATCACAGGATTGGCACACTCATCACACATATTCAGGTATCTCAGGATCGTCACGCTCATCACACACATTCAGGTATCACAGGATCGGCACGCTCATCACGCACATTCAGGTATCACAGGATCGGCACGCTCATAACGCACATTCAGGAATCACGAGTTCAGCTTGCTTATCACACGCATTCAGGCATCACAGGATCGGCACACTCATCACACACATTCAGGTATCACAGGATCGTCACGCTCATCACACACATTCAGGCATCACAGGATCGGCACACTCATCACACACATTCAGGTATCAGAGGATCGGCACGCTCATCACGCACATTAAGGCATCACAGGATCGTCACGCACATTCAGGCATCACGAGATCAGCTTGCTTATCACACACATTCAGGCATCACAGGATCGGCACGCTCATCACACGTATTCAGGTATCACAGGATCGGCACGCTCATCACACGTATTCAGGCATCACAAGATCGGCACGCTCATCACGCACATTCAGGCATCACAAGATCAGCACTCTTATCACACGCATTCAGGCATCACAGGATCGGCACACTCATCACACATATTCAGGTATCACAGGATCGTCACGCTCATCACACACATTCACGTATCACAGGATCGGCACGCTCATCACGCACATTTAGGTATCACAGGATCGGCACGCTCATCACGCACATTCAGGAATCAGGAGATCAGCTTGCTTATCACACACATTCAGGCATCACAGGATCGGCACACTCATCACACACATTTAGGTATTACAGGATTGTCACGCTCATCACACACATTCAGGCATCAGAGGATCAGCACACTCATCACACACATTCAGGTATCACAGGATTGTCACGCTCATCACACACATTCAGGCATCAGAGGATCGGCACGCTCATCACACACATTTAGGTAT
The DNA here is from genome assembly GCF_027789765.1 of Dendropsophus ebraccatus. Classification (NCBI taxonomy): domain Eukaryota; kingdom Metazoa; phylum Chordata; class Amphibia; order Anura; family Hylidae; genus Dendropsophus; species Dendropsophus ebraccatus. Next base: position 2,026,106 of record NC_091466.1, on the reverse strand, counting down.
CACAGGATTGTCACGCTCATCACGCACATTCAGGCATCATAGGATCGGCACACTCATCACACATATTCAGGCATCACGGGATCGGCACACTCATCACGCATATTCAGGCATTGCGGGATCAGAACTCTTATCACACATATTCAGGCATCACAGGATCGGCACGCTCATCACACGCATTCAGGCATCACAGGATCGGCACACTCATCACACGCATTCAGGCATCACAGGATCGGCACACTCATCACACGCATTCAGGTATCACAGGATCGGCACGCTCATCACACATTCAGGTATCACAGGATCATCACGCTCATCACACACATTCAGGTATCACAGGATCGTCACGCTCATCACGCACATTCAGGTATCACAGGATCGGCACGCTCATCACCCGCATTCAGGCATCACAGGATCGGCACACTCATCACACACATTCAGTTATCACAGGATCGGCACACTCATCACACGCATCACAGGATCGGCACACTCATCACACATTCAGGCATCACAGGATCAGCACTCTTATCACACGCATTCAGGTATCACAGGATCGGCATGCTCATCACACACATTCAGGTATCACAGGATCGGCACACTCATCACACATTCAGGCATCACAGGATCAGCACTCTTATCACACGCATTCAGGTATCACAGGATCGGCATGCTCATCACACACATTCAGGTATCACAGGATTGGCACACTCATCACGCAAATTCAGGCATCACAGGATCGGCACACTCATCATGCATATTCAGGCATCACAGGATCGGCACACTCATCACGCATATTCAGGCATTGCGGGATCGGCACTCTTATCACACACATTCAGGCTATGTTCACACTACGTATATGTCCGGCCACATATTTTCGCGGCCGGACATATACGTGTTAAACTCCGGCCGGGAATTTATGCAAGTTGCGGCCGGCTACGTACAGACCGCGAACCCGTAGTCTACTTACGCTTCCCGAGCGCCCTACGTAGCGATCTGACAGCCGTCTTTTACTTGGAAATCTTCGCCTAGCCCCAGACACCCCACAGAACCTTTTGGATTGGCACAAAAAGCTTGCAAAATGAAGAAATCACCACTACGTACGGGACCGCATGTTACGCTACGGGCGTAAGTTACGGCATTTTCGTCCTCAAACAATGGTCTGGTTCATTTTTTATGGCGCCGCGTACGATCCGGGCGTAAGTTCGTACGTAGTGTGAACTGTGCAGCCGTACATCGTATACTTTCCATTGTACGCAAACTACGTAAGTCTCCGGCCGCTTATTCACGGAACGCGCTACGTCTGGAGACTTACGTAGTGTGAACATAGCCTCAGGCATCACAGGATCGGCACACTCATCACGCATATTCAGGTATCACAGGATCGGCACTATTATCACACACATTCAGGCATCTCAGGATCGGCACACTCATCACGCATATTCAGGCATTGCGGGATCGGCACTCTTATCACGCACATTCAGGCATCACAGGATCGGCACACTCATCACACACATTCAGGCATTGCGGGATCGGCACTCTTATCACGCACATTCAGGCATCACAGGATCGGCACGCTCATCACACATTCAGGCATCACAGGATCGGCACTCTTATCACACACATTCAGGCATCACAGGATCGGCACACTCATCACGCAAATTCAGGCATCACAGGATCGGCACACTCATCACGCATATTCAGGCATCATAGGATTGGCACACTCATCACGCAAATTCAGACATCACAGGATCGGCACACTCATCACGAATATTCAGGCATCACAGGATCGGCACACTCATCACGAATATTCAGGCATCACAGGATCGGCACACTCATCACGCACAGTCAGGCATCACAGGATCGGCACACTCATCACGCATATTCCGGCATCACAGGATTGGCACACTCATCACGCATATTCAGGCATTGCGGGATCGGCACTCTTATCACGCACATTCAGGCATCACAGGATCGGCACGCTCATCACACATTCAGGCATCACAGGATCGGCACTCTTATCACACACATTCAGGCATCACAGGATCGGCACACTCATCACGGAAAATTCAGGCATCATAGGATTGGCACACTCATCACGCAAATTCAGACATCACAGGATCGGCACACTCATCACGCATATTCCGGCATCACAGGATCGGCACACTCATCACGCATATTCAGGCATTGCGGGATCGGCACTCTTATCACGCACATTCAGGCATCACAGGATCGGCACACTCATCACGCATATTCAGGCATTGCGGGATCGGCACACTCATCACGCATATTCAGGCATTGCGGGATCGGCACACTCATCACGCATTCAGGCATCACAGGATCGGCACACTCATCACACACATTCAGGCATCACAGGATCAGCACACTCATCACACACATTCAGGCATCACAGGATCGGCACTCTTATCACACACATTCAGGCATCTCAGGATCGGCACACTCATCACACACATTCAGGCATCACAGGATCGGCACTCTTATCACACACATTCAGGCATCACAGGATCGGCACACTCATCACGCACATTCAGGCATCACAGGATCGGCACACTCATCACGCATATTCAGGCATTGCGGGATCGGCACTCTTATCACACACATTCAGGCATTGCGGGATCGGCACACTCATCACGCACATTCAGGCATCACAGGATTGGCACGCTCATCACACACATTCGGGCATCACAGGATCAGCACTCTTATCACACACATTCAGGCATTGCGGGATCGGCACTCTTATCACAGATATTCGGGTATCACAGGATCGGCACGTTAAATGATAACTTTCCAGGAGTTGTTCTCATTGACGTGCGTCCAGCATTCCTCTTCTTCATCCAGAACATCTCTCTGTCACCCTCTGATCACGCTCTGATCATCTCCAGTCTCTTCAGAGGGCAGTATATATATATAGGTGCAGTCATATAGGTATGGTGCAAGTAGGTAAAATCCCAATACCTGGCCTTATCATACCCATTGTCGGTATCAATTAGTATTACTTCATTTATTAAAGGGCTGTCCAAGAAAATTTACTGTGTGAGGCCAGAGTCAGGACAGATCAAAAACAAGAAGAAACATATACTCACCTACCCCAGTCCTCTGCTGTATGTCCCGGCTGAGCAACGCTTCCTCTTTATGTTTCACCATGAAGAGTCACTGAGTGGGCACCTCCTCTGTGTTAATCATGTGACCAGCATTATGGAAGTCCCATGGGTCCTGCTGACCTATGTACACATACAGAAAGCAGGTGCAGCAGCGTGAGAGGAGAGGCATGGGGGTGCACTACCATCCCCCTCTACCCCATCACTCTTCTCTCTGACAGCGGACGCTCTCTTCACGGGAACATCAATGAGAATCGTTTGCAGACTGGCCAATCATTTTAAAGGGATTGTTCACCAAAACATTTTTTTTTAAATCAACTGGTGCCAAAAAGTGCCAGAGATTTGTAAATTACTTCTATAAAAAAATCTTCAGTCTTCCAGTACTTATCAGCTGCTGTATACCCTGCATAATGTGGTGTATTCTCTCCAGTCTGAACAGCAGGAGAGGTTTTCTATGGGGATTTACTGCTGCTCTGGACAGTTCCTGACATGGACATAGGTGGCAGCAGAGAGCACTGTGTCAGACTGGAGAGAATACACCACTTCCTGCAGGACATACAGCAGCTTATAGGTACTGGAAGACTGGAGATTTTTTAGAAGTAAAGTACGAATCTGTGGCACTTGCTGGGACCAGTTGATTTGAAAGAAATTTTTTTTAGGTAAACTAGCCCTTTAAGTTGTTTAGTGTTTCGGAAAAAGTTACGATCCTCTGGCTAGTGCTTCTCAACTGTTTTGTCTCAGGAGTCAAATCCAAATATCCTCTAGGTTACCACCCTTTATCCCCAGCTAGATGGTACCAGGTCGGTTCTGACCCCATGAATCAGGAGACAGCAGTGTGTGAGGTCATAAGCAGGCGGCAACAGTGTAGACAGGAACAGGCGCTTCAGGGTCAACAATCCATACAGTCCAGTACACGGGGGTCAGGATTACTCCTGAGTGTCTGCACTGGCTGAGAAAGCACACCCACCCCCTACAGGCCAGACCAGGAGCCACAGCAGGGAGACAGGCAGCATGGTGGCGGCCATTGTGAGAGAGTGGCAGCAGTGAGTGACGGTACACTGGGGCAGCCAATCGGGCTGAGATACACAAGTCTTTATGTAGATAAAATATAGGAACCCCAATTCTGACTACAAAATAGAGTAAATGGTAAAGGAGTGGACACAGCCACCAAACATCATAGAGACATAAGTTATTATCGGTCGGGGTCTGACTGTTCTGACCCCGAACGAGCGGAGAGGAAAGTGCACATGGCGTATTCTATTCCAGCACAGTGTCATGTGACCTGATGGCTGCGTTACATCTATGACTTCTATGACACATCACTCTACTGATCGCTCAGGATCCAAACACTCTCATCCCAACCCATAAAAACGTTTCACCTCTTTGTGACAAAATTTTTTATTTGTGACAAGTCTGCTCTATTTTCTATTACATAAAGACAATAGGACATCCCATTCTACACCTGTAAACACTAATATGGAGTCGCTTCCCCTTTGCAGGTACCCCAGCCTTCTGGGACGACTTTCTAGGGGTGTCTTTGGGGATTTTCACCCAGAAAACATTTGTGAGGTCAGATCCTGGAGAAAGCCTAGGCTCACAGTCTCCATAGATGGGGCTGGGGTCAGGGCTCACAATCTTCATGGATATCTGGTCAGCCACGTTTCTCCACACCATTCCTACAGTGCTTATTAGTTAGTGAATTACTTTACATGCGGCCGAAAACTATAATATAAATGGCTGCACAGAAGATTTGGTCAGCTGATGACGATCGTTTGCTCCTCACCTGATGGTTGGCTCGTTGCCTGATTATTTGCTCATCGGCTGATGGTTGGCTCGTTGCCTGATTATTTGCCCATCGGCTGATGGTTGGCTCGTTGCCTGATTATTTGCTCATCGGCTGATGGTTGGCTCATCAGCTGATTGTTTGCTATTCAGCTAATGGTTGGCTCGTCAGTTTATCGTTTGCTCATCGGCTGATGGTTGGCTCGTCAGTTTATTGTTTGCTCATTGGCAATGGTTGGCTTGTCAGTTTATCGTTTGCTCATCGGCTGATGGTTGGCTCGTCAGTTTATCGTTTGCTCATCGGCTGATGGTTGGCTCGTCAGTTTATCGTTTGCTCATCGGCTGATGGTTGGCTCGTCAGTTTATTGTTTGCTCATCGGCTGATGGTTGGCTCGTCAGTTTATCGTTTGCTCATCGGCTGATGGTTGGCTCGTCAGTTTATTGTTTGCTCATCGGCTGATGGTTGGCTCGTCAGTTTATTGTTTGCTTATCGGCTGATGGTTGGCTCGTCAGTTTATTGTTTGCTCATCGGCTGATGGTTGGCTCGTCAGTTTATTGTTTGCTCATCGGCTGATGGTTGGCTCGTCAGTTTATCGTCTGCTCATCGGCTGATGGTTGGCTCGTCAGTTTATTGTTTGCTCATCGGCTGATGGTTGGCTCGTCAGTTTATTGTTTGCTTATCGGCTGATGGTTGGCTCATCAGTTTATTGTTTGCTTATCGGCTGATGGTTGGCTCGTCAGTTTATTGTTTGCTCATTGGCAATGGTTGGCTTGTCAGTTTATCGTTTGCTCATCGGCTGATGGTTGGCTCGTCAGTTTATCGTTTGCTCATCGGCTGATGGTTGGCTCGTCAGTTTATCGTTTGCTCATCGGCTGATGGTTGGCTCGTCAGTTTATTGTTTGCTCATCGGCTGATGGTTGGCGCGTCAGTTTATTGTTTGCTCATCGGTCTAACCCAACCTCTACTAATTACTTATTGTTCCCATCCGTTGCTGGCGCCCACCATTAAGTTAGAGCATCACAGGATGCATCAGTAGCTATCCACTCCAGTGGTGAGCACTGTATGGTGGCTCAGTGGTCAGTACTCTATGGTGGCTCAGTGGCCAGCACTTTATGGTTGCTCAGTGTTCAGCACTCTATGGTGACTCAGTGTTCAGCACTCTATGGTGGCTCAGTGTTCAGCACTCTATGGTGGCTCAGTGTTCAGCATTCTATGGTTGCTCAGTGTTCAGCACTCTATTATGGCTCAGTGGTCAGCACTCTATGGTGGTTCAGTGGTCAGCACTCTGGTGGCTCAGTGGTAAGCCCTCTATGGTTGCTTAGTGTTCAGCACTCTATGGTGGCTCAGTGTTCAGCACTCTATGGTTGCTCAGTGGTCAGCACTCTATGGTGGCTCAGTGGTCAGCACTTTATGGTGGCTCAGTGTTTAGCATTCTTATCTTTCTGCTTTTAGGTTCTCTCTTTGAATCTGACCATGGTCCATGCTACAGAGAGATAGGAACTGAGCGATGACGGTGTAGCATTGTGGAATATGTTGGCACTATATAAAAACTTATAAGAGTAAAACAATCAGGCATGGTAAAATCCAGTGTTGCCCATGGTGTTCTCCTCCAGTAGCAGATGGTAGCCCCCATACTGTTGACAGATCTTGTCTCCATCAGCAGAATCTGCTGACAATGACAGTGACTCCTCCCAGAGAACAGTATCCCTGCAGCTTCGGAACCACAGATCTAGATGATGACATTTATTCATTAGACAACGTCACCGACTGTCTGCTGAGTCATATGCTGCTATCTCTGTCTACTACAACAGTCTGTATATAATGTCTCTGCATTGTGACTGTCTCGACTTCATGTCCTTACTACATCACACAGACTATAGTGTAAAGTAGGGGGACCTTTACTACAGCTACCTCCTAAGTGCTCTCTCCTTATTGTTGCTTTCTCTTACCACTGTGACTGTCTTGGTTTTACACAGTAGACTCCATTATTGGGACCAGAAGCTTATATACAGAGTAACCACCATGTGCAAAATGGTTAACAACTAGGTTTGGTAGATGTGCCATATTCAAAATGTCGCTGCTCCCCCGCTTACTGTACCTTTTCCAATGTGTCCCTGCTAAGATCCCGAGCTCTTTTTTTTAAAGCGCTTGCGTCCCTGCAAATCCGTTTCATTTGGAACGGCAAGCCGGCGCGCCTGAAACGCACCATGCTGTGTAGATCTAAATCACAGGGAGGGGTGGGGCTCCCGGACTTCAGACTGTACCATCGGGCTGCAATGCTAACCAGAGTGTTGGACTGGTGCAGACATGCGGACAGCAAACCATGGGTCAAGGTGGAGCAATCGTTCACGCCCATTCCTCTCTCCTGCCTCCCGTGGCAGCACCCGTCCGATGCGCGCCCATTGATTGGCCACCCTACTATCGGTCCCACTATACAGGCATGTGCGAGCTCCTTGAGCCGATCTGTTATGCTACCCCATAGATCTGCCTGTTTCCCAGTGCTGGGAAACCCCGCCTTCCCCGCGAGCCTGGAGGACCCTGTCTTCCGCTCGTGGATAGGGGCGGGTAAATTTCGGATTGCCTCTTTCCGCTCGGGCTCTGAATGGGCATCTGCGACTGCACTGGGAGCCTCGACAGATCCCACACCGCTGGGATTCTGGCGCACGACTCAATTGCGCCACTTCCTGCATACCCTTCCACTGGCATCTGCATTTGCGACCTCATACACCGCCTTCGAGACCTTGTGCTTAGAGGAGGGTGCATTGAGGCACATCCTGTCACTGACGTACTCTCTGTTAGTCTCTCCTCCTGATTCCCCCCCACCGGACTTCCTCCTCAAGTGGGAGGCAGATTTGAATATTACATTGACAGACGCCCAACGCGACAAAATACTCACCTTAGTACATAAGTCCTAGGTGTCCTCCAACTTCCAGGAAACAGGGTACAAGATACTCACACGCTGGTACCGGGTTCCCGCCAGCCTTCATGCTATCTGGCCTGAGGTAGACCCCCTGTGCTGGCGATGCGGCTCTGATGTAGGAACACATCTACACATATTCTGGTCCTGTCCGACCTTACTCCCCTTCTGGACCAAGGTCCGACAGGTTATCAAAACAGTAACTGGGGTGTCCTTTGATCTACCCCCTGCACTATTCCTCTTGCACCATTGTCCGCTCCCATTTCACATCTACAAGAAGTCCCTACTCCGGTTCCTTGTCATTGCGGCTAGAGCGTGTATCCCGTTGCTCTGGAAAAAAACCTCAGCTCCACCTTTGTCCCTGTGGTTGGGCAAGGTGAACGATATCATGCATATGGAGGACTTGACGTCTTCCCTCCAGGAGACCAATGCCAAATTTACGGCGACTTGGTTTTCATGGATGGAGTACAAGACCTCCCCTGACTATTTGTCTCTGCTGCAGGCTCCTGTCTATTCCAAAGGAGACAGTCAGCATGTATGTGGGTGTATGTGATCAGCAGGGTTGAATTCATACCGCCGATCATCTGAGAGCAACTCCACATGGATAAGCGCCCAGAGAAGGAGAATATCCCCTAGACCACCAGCTTGTTTTCTTCCAACAGTGGCTGATGTTTCTCTAGTTACACACCGATGTCCATCCATTCCATAAAGCAAAAAAACGTTTCTAATTGGAGAAGATAGCCCTTTGGTAAAGGGTTGTCTTCTCTGCTGATTAGTAAAGGGCTGTCTTCTCTGATGATCGGTAAAGGGTTGCCATCTCAGCTGGTCGGTAAAAGGTTGTCTTCTCCGCTGGTTGGTAAAAGGTTGTCTTCTCAGTTCATTTGTGAAGGGTTGCCATCTCAGCTGATTGGTAAAAGGTTGCCTTCTCTGCTGGTCGGTAAAGGGTACTCTTCTCTGATTATGGATAAATGGTTGCCTTACCTGGTGATTGGTAAAGGGTTGTCTTCTTTAGTAATTGGCAATCACCAGGTAAGGCAACCATTTATCCATAATCAGAGAAGAGTACCCTTTACCAACCAGCAGAGAAGGCAACCTTTTACCAATCAGCTGAGATGGCAACCCTTTACCAACCAGCAGAGAAGACAGCCCTTTACCGACCAGCAGAAAAGACAGCCCTTTACCAACCAGCAGAGAAGACAGCCCTTTACCAACCAGCAGAGGAGACAGCCCTTTACCAACCAGCAGAGAAGACAACCCTTTACCAACCAGCAGAGGAGACAGCCCTTTACCAACCAGCAGAGAAGACAACCCTTTACCAACCAGCAGAGAAGACAACCCTTTACCAACCAGCAGAGAAGACAACCCTTTACTGACCAGCAGAGAAGACAGCCCTTTACCGACCAGCAGAAAAGACAGCCCTTTACCAACCAGCAGAGAAGACAGCCCTTTACCAACCAGCAGAGAAGACAGCCCTTTACCAACCAGCAGAGAAGACAACCCTTTACCAACCAGCAGAGAAGACAGCCCTTTACCAACCAGCAGAGAAGACAGCCCTTTACCAACCAGCAGAGAAGACAACCCTTTACCAACCAGCAGAGAAGACAACTCTTTGCCAATCAGTGGAGAAGACAGCCCTTTACCAACCAGCACAGAAGACAGCCCCGTACCAACCAGCAGAGGAGACAGCCCTTTACCAACCAGCAGAGAAGACAGCCCTTTACCAACCAGCAGAGAAGACAACCCTTTACCAACCAGCAGAGGAGACAGCCCTTTACCAACCAGCAGAGAAGACAACCCTTTACCAACCAGCAGAGAAGACAACCCTTTACCAACCAGCAGAGAAGACAACCCTTTACTGACCAGCAGAGAAGACAGCCCTTTACCGACCAGCAGAAAAGACAGCCCTTTACCAACCAGCAGAGAAGACAACCCTTTACCAACCAGCAGAGAAGACAGCCCTTTACCAACCAGCAGAGAAGACAGCCCTTTACCAACCAGCAGAGAAGACAACCCTTTACCAACCAGCAGAGAAGACAGCCCTTTACCAACCAGCAGAGGAGACAACCCTTTACCAACCAGCAGAGAAGACAACCCTTTACCAACCAGCGGAGGAGACAACCCTTTACCAACCAGCAGAGGAGACAACCCTTTACCAACCAGCAGAGAAGACAACCCTTTACCAACCAGCAGAGAAGACAACCCTTTACTGACCAGCAGAGAAGACAGCCCTTTACCGACCAGCAGAGAAGACAGCCCTTTACCAACCAGCAGAGAAGACAACCCTTTACCAACCAGCAGAGAAGACAGCCCTTTACCAACCAGCAGAGAAGACAGCCCTTTACCAACCAGCAGAGAAGACAACCCTTTACCAACCAGCAGAGAAGACAGCCCTTTACCAACCAGCAGAGGAGACAACCCTTTACCAACCAGCAGAGAAGACAACCCTTTACCAACCAGCGGAGGAGACAACCCTTTACCAACCAGCAGAGGAGACAACCCTTTACCAACCAGCAGAGAAGACAACCCTTTACCAACCAGCAGAGAAGACAACTCTTTGCCAATCAGTGGAGAAGACAGCCCTTTACCAACCAGCACAGAAGACAGCCCTTTACCGACCAGCAGAGAAGACAGCCCTTTACCAACCAGCAGAGAAGACAACCCTTTACCGACCAGCAGAGAAGACAGCCCTTTACCGACCAGCAGAGAAGACAGCCCTTTACCAACCAGCAGAGAAGACAACCCTTTACCAACCAGCAGAGAAGACAGCCCTTTACCAATTAGCAGAGAATATGAAGGATATCATTAAGGGATATGTGTGCAGACTATCTCACCTTCTATACCCAGCAGGCCAGAGAACCATTCATGACTCCTCCATGAGCAAGCAAGAAGGGGTCATAAGGGGTCAAGAAGGGTCATAATAATGTCACTCCATTATGTATCTGTTCACTTTCTGATTGATTCAGCTTTATCTCTTCTCACTTAGAGTGTCTTGGGTTTATCTCTTTTCTCACTATGACTGTCTCTGCTTTATTTTTATCTCTCTACAACTGTCTTGATTTTATCTCTTCTCATTATAATTGTCTCTCTGCTTTTCTCCACATTATCTTTTCTCTCCATGACTCAGTTTCCTGTTTTCTGTCTATGACTGTCTTTACATTCTTTTCCTACTACCACTGTCTCTGCATCCTTCTCCCACTACGACTGTCTCTGTATTCACCTTCCACTACCACTGTCTCTGCATTCTCCTACTACCACTGTCTCTGCATTCTTCTACTACAACTGTCTCTGCATTCTTCTCCTACTACCACTGTCTCTGCATTCTTCTCCTACTACCACTGTCTCTGCATCCTTCTCCTACTACCACTGTCTCTGCATCCTTCTCCTACTACCACTGTCTCTGCATCCTTCTCCTACTACCACTGTCTCTGCATTCTTCTCCTACTACCACTGTCTCTTCATCCTTCTCCTACTACCACTGTCTCTGCATCCTTCTCCTACTACCACTGTCTCTTCATCCTTCTCCTACTACCACTGTCTCTGCATCCTTCTCCTACTACAACTGTCTCTTCATCCTTCTCCTACTACCACTGTCTCTGCATCCTTCTCCTACTACCACTGTCTCTGCATTCTTCTACTACCACTGTCTCTTCATCCTTCTTCTACTACCACTGTCTCTGCATCCTTCTCCTACTACCACTGTCTCTGCATTCTTCTCCTACTACCACTGTCTCTGCATCCTTCTCCTACTACCACAGTCTCTGCATTCTTCTCCTACTACCACTGTCTCTTCATCCTTCTCCTACTACCACTGTCTCTGCATTCTTCTCCTACTACCACTGTCTCTGCATCCTTCTCCTACTACCACTGTCTCTTCATCCTTCTCCTACTACGACTGTCTCTGCATCCTTCTCCTACTACGACTGTCTCTGCATTCTTCTCCTACTACCACTGTCTCTGTATCCTTCTCCTACTACCACTGTCTCTTCATCCTTCTTCTACTATGACTGTCTCTGCATCCTTCTCCTACTACGACTGTCTCTGCATCCTTCTCCTACTACGACTGTCTCTGTATCCTTCTCCTACTACCACTGTCTCTGCATTCTTCTCCTACTACCACTGTCTCTGCATTCTTCTCCTACTACGACTGTCTCTGCATTCTTCTTCTACTATGACTGTCTCTGCATCCTTCTCCTACTACCACTGTCTCTTCATCCTTCTCCTACTACGACTGTCTCTGCATCCTTCTCCTACTACGACTGTCTCTGCATTCTTCTCCTACTACCACTGTCTCTTCATCCTTCTCCTACTACCACTGTCTCTGCATTCTTCTCCTACTATGACTGTCTCTTTATCCTTCTCCTACTACCACTGTCTCTTCATCCTTCTCCTACTACCACTGTCTCTGCATTCTTCTCCTACTACCACTGTCTCTTCATCCTTCTCCTACTACCACAGTCTCTGCATCCTTCTCCTACTACCACTGTCTCTTCATCCTTCTCCTACTACCACTGTCTCTTCATCCTTCTCCTACTACCACTGTCTCTTCATCCTTCTCCTACTACCACTGTCTCTTCATCCTTCTCCTACTAACAATGTCTCTTCATCCTTCTCCTACTACCACTGTCTCTTCATCCTTCTACTATGACTGTCTCTTTATCCTTCTCCTACTAACAATGTCTCTTCATCCTTCTACTACGACTGTCTCTGCATCCTTCTCCTACTACCACTGTCTCTTTATCCTTCTCCTACTACCACTGTCTCTTCATCCTTCTCCTACTACCACTGTCTCTTTATCCTTCTCCTACTAACAATGTCTCTTCATCCTTCTACTACGACTGTCTCTGCATCCTTCTCCTACTACCACTGTCTCTTCATCCTTCTCCTACTACCACTGTCTCTTCATCCTTCTCCTACTACCACTGTCTCTTCATCCTTCTACTATGACTGTCTCTGCATCCTTCTTTTGCTACGACTGTCTCTGCATTCTTCTCCTATCTGCTTTTGACTGTCTCTGTTTTATCCCTTTTTATTTATCTCGACTTCATCTCTTTTCACTAGGACTGTCTCTGTTGTATCTTTTTTCACTCGGACCCTTTTAGCTTTATGTATTCTTACTATTATTTCTGTCTCTGTATTGGCTTTGTACTCTGACTGCCTCTGCTTTTCACACTACAACAGTCTCAGCTTTATCTTCTCTCAGTATTACTATCCTGAGCATTCATGTATATGGGAGGATCAGAGACGACAGCTAAACAAGGGGATATCTGACAGCTACTGAGGGTGTGTGGCTGACAGCCATGTTATGTGTATGGCCAGCTGCACTGTAGGTCTACCGTGTGTGATATTTGCCCCACAAGATTGATAATTGTCTATATTTGTCCCATGGTAGTAATATCTGTGCTAGTGGGTTTGCACAGTGAAGTGTGATTTGGTGGAGCTCTAGTGAGGTGGGGATGATCCATGGGGATTACAGGCCAGGTATGAAGTTTACATGGTAGAGGATTTCATGGTAGAGGATCTGTAGGAAACTGAAAGCCACCCATGATAATGCGTCACTTTGCACTTATCATGATGCCATTACTCCTCCTCAGTGCCCACTTGTAGCTCTGCTGTTCCATGCTATAGCGGTGGTGGGATTATATCATATACATCAACAATTGCTACACCACCCAACACAGCGGAGTGCCTAAGAGGATCTTCTCATCTCTCGAGGAGACGGCTGCAAGTGAAAGCTCAGACAACCTTCCCTGCTAATGACCACCTGTAAATCCATCAAAGCGAGCGGCAACCATATCCTGCCGTGTCCTAATCAGCCCCATCAGTGTCATCACACGGGGTATAATAAGGATCTCCGGAGATTCTGCGCACAGTTTACATTGAAAGTGATTGTGTTGCACGTCATGGCGCTGACAGATAATCCTCCCTACTGCTTCTTTACCACAATCGGATTTGTGTAAAGCCTGCCATGTCTCGGCTGACCTGAAGACGGAGAGAAGGCATCATGGCTTCCGCAGGTCAGCTGCTTGGGAGAAGCAGAATATCTCTATCTTGGCTTTTGTCTCAGAAGAGAAAAGTTATGTGTAACATGCTATGTCTTCTAGGGTCCTCAGATTGGTTTTAGTCCTAGATCCAATGGACTTCTTTAGTGATTGTTGTTGATATAACACCAGACAGCTCTAAGCTTTGCTGTTCCTCCAACAATCCCTGTGCTAACCTCGTCTACAAACTTACCCTAGGAGAATGATAGACACTAGGACCCAGAGACGTGAGCAAGACTGAGCAGAAAACAAAATCACAGGAACTAAGCAACAAGGTGACTGAGCATCATAGCAAGAGCTGCAAGATGCAGATACAAGGACAACGCCAAGAAAAACTAACTGGAGAAACCTTGTCCTGACTATTGTAGATCATATGGTGAGAGACAAGGTGACTGAGGGTCACAGCAAGAGCTGCAAGATACAGATACAAGGACAACGCCAAGAAAAACTAACTGGAGAAACCTTGTCCTGACTATTGTAGATCATATGGTGAGAGACAAGGTGACTGAGGGTCACAGCAAGAGCTGCAAGATACAGATACAAGGACAACGCCAAGAAAAACCAAGAACTAACTGGAGAAACCTTGTCCTGAACATTCTAGATCATATGGTGAGAGACAAGGTGACTGAGGGTCACAGCAAGAGCTGCAAGATACAGATACAAGGACAACGCCAAGAAAAACTAACTGGAGAAACCTTGTCCTGACTATTGTAGATCATATGGTGAGAGACAAGGTGACTGAGGGTCACAGCAAGAGCTGCAAGATACAGATACAAGGACAACGCCAAGAAAAACCAAGAACTAACTGGAGAAACCTTGTCCTGACTATTGTAGATCATATGGTGAGAGACAAGGTGACTGAGGGTCACAGCAAGAGCTGCAAGATACAGATACAAGGACAACGCCAAGAAAAACCAAGAACTAACTGGAGAAACCTTGTCCTGACTATTGTAGATCATATGGTGAGAGACAAGGTGACTGAGGGTCACAGCAAGAGCTGCAAGATACAGATACAAGGACAACGCCAAGAAAAACCAAGAACTAACTGGAGAAACCTTGTCCTGAACATTCTAGATCATATGGTGAGAGACAAGGTGACTGAGTGTCACAGCAAGAGCTGCAAGATACAGATACAAGGATGAAGCCAAAAAAAAAAAAACTAACTGGAGAAACCTTGTCCTGACTATTGTAGATCATATGGTGAGAGACAAGGTGACTGAGGGTCACAGCAAGAGCTGCAAGATACAGATACAAGGACAACGCCAAGAAAAACTAACTGGAGAAACCTTGTCCTGACTATTGTAGATCATATGGTGAGAGACAAGGTGACTGAGGGTCACAGCAAGAGCTGCAAGATACAGATACAAGGACAACGCCAAGAAAAACCAAGAACTAACTGGAGAAACCTTGTCCTGAACATTCTAGATCATATGGTGAGAGACAAGGTGACTGACACCGTGGAATAGGAGCGGCGGCAGCAGACTGCTGCTGTATGCTATGGGCTGCCCAGATGATCTAGCGATAACCCAGGCAGCCCCCCGCGGCCCCTCCTGCACTCACCCGCTCGCTGCCACCGTGCGGAATAGTGGCGCCAGCGAGCCAGGGATGAGGAGCAAACGAGCGCTGATAGCGCTCATTTGCTCCTGTAAGTCGGCCCATGGAATAGGGCCTTAAGGAGAGTCTAACCGATCAGAAACTCCTCCTCTAAAGAAGATGAGCCATGAGACAATATGATAACAAGTGTCCCAATGTAATAGAAGATAAGTTAGAAGGATGATCCCTATTGTTGATAACATATGACCAGTGTGTAAGCTATCCATGATAGAAAAGTCTGATCAGTCTGTGGCAGTCCTGGACGGACATTCTCTTTGAGTTTTTGATTACACATTTCCTGGCAAGCCACAAAGCGTCCTTGTACCTGTTCATGTATATCGTGCCAGGCCTCCCGAATAGCCCCGTCCATTTGATCCTCATAAAATAATTCATGTCCCCAACAGGGCCAAAGCACACAGAAGTGCAAACATGTTTTCCTCAACAATAGACACCTGGGGCAGTTCCTGATGTTGCACAGTCAGCAGGCATGCATGAAAAATCTCAGGGGCTAGCCCTTTTGAATGGCCATCCATGCCAGGATATTGTGCCCATTGGAACGCCCAAAGGAAGGCATGTATTTCAACACAGTCCCAACTGTGACCGCAAGGAGCCCTGGAATAGGCTACAATGAATCCTTTGGTCAGAAAAACTTTTGGATTTGGTCTTTGGTTTCCACAAATCAAGCTTGAGTCCCTCCACCTGGCATTCCTTCATGAACGTGAAAACCTCCTGGTAATACAGGAGGTGGAGGGGTCCCAGTTGTAATGCCACAAGTTGGTCCACTTTTTCCACCCCAGGCTTCTCCAAAGAGGCAGGAAAAAGAAACAATGCGTGGATTGGTCCATCAAGCCTCCTTTTTGTGTCCCCAAGAGTCTCATTACCTGAGTCAAATATGAAGAAGGTCCACTACAGAATGAGGATATCTGGAAGTCCTTTTCCACTCTGGCATGGCTCCTTGTATATGACTGTATATTTTACTCTGTTCAATTCGAAGCCACTGCTGAAGGGAAAGATGGTCCTGAAAATGGCATGGTTTATGGCGATGTGAAGGGGCCATCTTGCACTGTGTATTATGGCAGAATCTCATTGTTTAGCACAGGAGTCTTTCTCTCTATAGTCCAGTCTTGGTGTCGGCCAGAACTTTAGGGTTACTTAGTACATTGTGAACAATATCTTAATAAAGTCCAGTTTGATGGAGAAGGGGAACAAGTTGTTGGGGCCAGACCCCCAATATCTGAAGACGTTTCCCCTGAAGCCCAGACAATTCCCTACAGGTCTGGACAAGAGTGACTGCTGAATGCTGGTCAGTGCAGAAGAAAGTCATGTTGTCCATGTACAGCCAACATTTGGCCATTTGGTCTAGTCCTGATGCGGTGATCCTTCAGACCACTGGAGTTAGCAGGATAGACTCTGTAAGGAGCTCTGTAACAGAAACAGGGGAAAGGGTGCAAAAGAGGGATCATCCAATTGTTCACCAATGTTGCGCTTAAAATGTGATGGCCTATGAGGTCATCATAAAGCAGAATGTTTTCCCCAGCCCAAAGCCTGTGAGAAACAAGAGCAAATGCCTTTTCCTGATGTAGGCCAGGACCACAGACACACAACGTATTGCACGGTGTCCCTGATAATGTTGAGGTTGTCTGCGATCCTGTGTCCAGGAATGCCTCAGGTCTTATCCAGGTGGATGATTTGCCTGATGATACCTTCTGCCCTCTGACACCATCTCCCTGTGCAGCTCCAGTGTGGTTCCATAGTGCTACATGGAGCTCTATTGGGAAACCAGGACCCCACCGGTCTGGGGTCCTGCTCAGCTGAATGAACTTAGCAGCATAAAATATTTAGGGTGGAGGAGCCACGTATGGACTATTCCCTGGGTGCACTGTTTACAAGTGGCTATGCAGGAGAAATGTATAACTGAGCAGAATTATAATGTTGCTTTTTTTCCTTTCACATAGTCACATACAAATACTTTTTTTTATAAGAATTTACTTAACATTTTTCAAATTTCAGTAAACAACCTTTGACGCGCATTTAAAGGAGTCAAAGAGCTTCATATGAGATTGTAAGGAAGGACCAACACCGGCTAGATGAACCAGGGAATCATATGAGATTGTAAGGAAGGACCAACACCGGCTAGATGAACCAGGGAATCATATGAGATTGTAAGGAAGGACCAACACCGGCTAGATGAACCAGGGAATCATATGATATTGTAAGGAAGGACCAACACCGGCTAGATGAACCAGGGAATCATATGAGATTGTAAGGAAGGACCAACACCGGCTAGATGAACCAGGGAATCATATGATATTGTAAGGAAGGACCAACACCGGCTAGATGAACCAGGGAATCATATAAGATTGTAAGGAAGGACCCACACCGGCTAGATGAACCAGGGAATCATATTTGTAAGGGGCCTATTCCACGGAGCGATAATTGGCTGATTCGGCCAATTATCGCTCCATGGAATAGAGAGAATGATCAGCCGATGATCGTGTCATCGGCTGATCGTTCATTTAGGTTCACACCTAAAATCATCGGTGGGGAGGACGACCGACAATTTCACAAACATTATACATTACCTGTCCAGGCTGCAGGTCTTCTCCTTCTCCCGGTCCCGTGTGGCAGCATCAGCTTCAGAGCGGCCTGTCTGAGCTGACAGAGCGCTCAGCCAATCACTGGCCAAGACCGCCGCGGCCAGTGATTGGCTGAGCGTTCTGTCAGTTCAGTCAGGCTGTTCTGAAGCTGATGCTGCTGCACGGGACCGATAGACAACGATCAGCCGACATTGTGTAATAGAAGACAACGATCAGTCGACCATTGGCCAAATACAGCCGATAATTACTTTATGTAATAGGGCCTTAAGAGTAGGAGAGGAAGTGTCCATCTGGCCAGCAACTGGATGTAGCCACTATGGGGAGCAGAGATGCAATGCAAGAACTGGGTAATGTAACTAACAGGTGAGCGCTCCACCATGTTGCCCTTTCACACAAATAGCAGAGGGTATAAGACATCAAACCTGGACTGAGCAGTGAGAGTCTAATCCTGACTGGAAGAGGAAGCGTGAAGTACTCATTCTGCATTCATGTGCGTGTGAAGACAGCCCCCACACTGTCTCTGCATGGTATACTCTGTTTTTCAGTGAGTGCAGAGATTCTGATCAGGTACAGACAGTATAATATCCAGCTATGGAGGGTCATCTAATCTCTGCAGGCAGCGCCCACACTGTCTCCGCTCTGTATACTGTTTTTTTTTTTTCAGTGAGTGCAGAGATTCTGAGCAGTTACAGACAGTATAATATCCAGCTATGGATCCGCTCTGTATACTGTTTTTTTTTTTTCAGTGAGTGCAGAGATTCTGATCAGGTACAGACAGTATAATATCCAGCTATGGAGGGTCATCTCTGCAGGCAGCGCCCACACTGTCTCCTCTCTTTATACTCTGTATTGTATCGGGTATGGAGGGGCATCTCATCTCTCGAGATGATGTTGTCCTTTAAAAAATAAGTAGTTCGATCATGAAAAGACTATTAAAGGGGTTATCCTGCGCTACAAAAACGTGGCTACTTTTTCCCCTCTCGTCTTCAGTTCAGGTGTGGTTTGCAATTAAGCTCCATTTACTTCAATGGAACTGAGTTCCAAACCCCACCCAATCTGGAGACAAGAGAGGGGACAAAGTGGCCATGTTTTTGTAGCGCTGGATAACCCCTTTAAGTTATGATGTAAGAAGAAGAGAGCAGAAGGTTGTCATTTTATGTTTCATCTCTGGATAAATGTCCTGCTATAAAGCCGTAGTTCTTACATGTAATAGAGAGGGAGCAAAAATGCTTCACTCCAGGGAATGCGGCCCTGGTGGAGGATATTTACCTGTTGGTGAGTAGTTGTGTACCTGGCTCGCCACTTGTGCTGGGTTTGTGCGTCTGTTTCTTCAGCCTTTGTACTAACATGTCTTCCATTCTTCTTTCTCCTGTCACCTGTGACTTCCTGTGTGTCCTGTATCTCCTTGTTCTCACTCCATATCTCTTTGCACCATCACTGATCACAATATTGTCTCCTCTCTAACTGGTTTCTTCTTTGGGATCTGTTGTTCACCTCCTGATCTCTGGGTCTGACCCTCCATTTTCTGATGTGGCCCCCGCTGTCTGTGCGTCCTGTATCTTCTCATGTGGCCCCCCCTGTCTGTGCGTCCTGTATCTTCTCATGTGGCCCCCCCTGTCTGTGCGTCCTGTATCTTCTCATGTGGCCCCCCCGCTGTCTGTATCTTCTCATGTGCCCCCCGCTGTCTGTATCTTCTCATGTGCCCCCCGCTGTCTGTATCTTCTCATGTGGCCCCCCCGCTGTCTGTATCTTCTCATGTGCCCCCCGCTGTCTGTATCTTCCCATGTGGCCCCCGCTGTCTGTATCTTCTCATGTGGCCCCCGCTGTCTGTGCGTCCTGTATCTTCTTATGTGGCCCCCGCTGTCTGTGCGTCCTGTATCTTCTCATGTGGCCCCCCCTGTCTGTGTGACCTGTATCTTCTCATGTGGCCCCCCCTGTCTGTGCGTCCTGTATCTTCTCATGTGGCCCCCCCGCTGTCTGTATCTTCTCATGTGGCCCCCCGCTGTCTGTATCTTCTCATGTGGCCCCGCTGTCTGTGCGTCCTGTATCTTCTCATGTAACCCCCCCTGTCTGTGCGTCCTGTATCTTCTCATGTGACCCCCCCTGTCTGTGCGTCCTGTATCTTCTCATGTGGCCCCCGCTGTCTGTGTGTCCTGTATCTTCTTATGTGGCCCCCGCTGTCTGTATCTTCTCATGTGGCCCCCGCTGTCTGTATCTTCTCATGTGGCCCCCGCTGTCTGTATCTTCTCATGTGGCCCCGCTGTCTGTGCGTCCTGTATCTTCTCATGTGGCCCCCGTTGTCTGTATCTTCTCATGTGGCCCCCTGTCTGTGCGTCCTGTATCTTCTCATGTGGCCCCCCCTGTCTGTGCGTCCTGTATCTTCTCATGTGGCCCCCGCTGTCTGTGCGTCCTGTATCTTCTCATGTGGCCCCCGCTGTCTGTGCGTCCTGTATCTTCTCATGTGGCCCCGCTGTCTGTGCTTCCTGCATCTTCTCATGTGGCCCCCGCTGTCTGTGCGTCCTGTATCTTCTCATGTGGCCCCGCTGTCTGTGCGTCCTGTATCTTCTCATGTGGCCCCCCGCTGTCTGTGCGTCCTGTATCTTCTCATGTGGCCCCCGCTGTCTGTGCGTCCTGTATCTTCTCATGTGGCCCCCCGCTGTCTGTGCGTCCTGTATCTTCTCATGTGGCCCCGCTGTCTGTGCGTCCTGTATCTTCTCATGTGGCCCCCCGCTGTCTGTGCGTCCTGTATCTTCTCATGTGGCCCCCGCTGTCTGTGCGTCCTGTATCTTCTCATGTGGCCCCCCGCTGTCTGTGCGTCCTGTATCTTCTCATGTGGCCCCCCGCTGTCTGTGCGTCCTGTATCTTCTCATGTGGCCCCCGCTGTCTGTGCGTCCTGTATCTTCTCATGTGGCCCCCCGCTGTCTGTGCGTCCTGTATCTTCTCATGTGGCCCCCGCTGTCTGTGCGTCCTGTATCTTCTCATGTGGCCCCCCGCTGTCTGTGCGTCCTGTATCTTCTCATGTGGCCCCCCGCTGTCTGTGCGTCCTGTATCTTCTCATGTGGCCCCCGCTGTCTGTGCGTCCTGTATCTTCTCATGTGGCCCCCCGCTGTCTGTGCGTCCTGTATCTTCTCATGTGGCCCCCCCTGTCTGTGTGTCCTGTATCTTCTTATGTGGCCCCCGCTGTCTGTATCTTCTCATGTGGCCCCGCTGTCTGTGCGTCCTGTATCTTCTCATGTGGCCCCCCGCTGTCTGTGCGTCCTGTATCTTCTCATGTGGCCCCCGCTGTCTGTATCTTCTCATGTGGCCCCCGCTGTCTGTATCTTCTCATGTGGCCCCCGCTGTCTGTATCTTCTCATGTGGCCCCCGCTGTCTGTGCGTCCTGTATCTTCTCATGTGGCCCCCGCTGTCTGTATCTTCTCATGTGGCCCCCCCTGTCTGTGCGTCCTGTATCTTCTCATGTGGCCCCCCCTGTCTGTGCGTCCTGTATCTTCTCATGTGGCCCCCCCTGTCTGTGCGTCCTGTATCTTCTCATGTGGCCCCCGCTGTCTGTGCGTCCTGTATCTTCTCATGTGGCCCCCCCTGTCTGTGCGTCCTGTATCTTCTCATGTGGCCCCCCCTGTCTGTGCGTCCTGTATCTTCTCATGTGGCCCCCGCTGTCTGTGCGTCCTGTATCTTCTCATGTGGCCCCCGCTGTCTGTGCGTCCTGTATCTTCTCATGTGGCCCCCGCTGTCTGTGCGTCCTGTATCTTCTCATGTGGCCCCGCTGTCTGTATCTTCTCATGTGGCCCCCGCTGTCTGTGCGTCCTGTATCTTCTCATGTGGCCCCCCCTGTCTGTGCGTCCTGTATCTTCCCATGTGGCCCCCGCTGTCTGTATCTTCTCATGTGGCCCCCGCTGTCTGTGCGTCCTGTATCTTCTTATGTGGCCCCCGCTGTCTGTATCTTCTCATGTGGCCCCCGCTGTCTGTATCTTTTCATGTGGCCCCCCCTGTCTTTGCGTCCTGTATCTTCTCATGTGGCCCCCGCTGTCTGTGCGTCCTGTATCTTCTCATGTGGCCCCCGCTGTCTGTATCTTCTCATGTGGCCCCCGCTGTCTGTGCGTCCTGTATCTTCTCATGTGGCCCCCGCTGTCTGTGCGTCCTGTATCTTCTCATGTGGCCCCCGCTGTCTGTATCTTCTCATGTGGCCCCCCCTGTCTGTGCGTCCTGTATCTTCTCATGTGGCCCCCCCTGTCTGTGCGTTCTGTATCTTCTCATGTGGCCCCCGCTGTCTGTATCTTCTCATGTGGCCCCCGCTGTCTGTGCGTCCTGTATCTTCTCATGTGGCCCCCCGCTGTCTGTGCGTCCTGTATCTTCTCATGTGGCCCCCCCTGTCTGTGCGTCCTGTATCTTCTCATGTGGCCCCCCGCTGTCTGTGCGTCCTGTATCTTCTCATGTGGCCCCCGCTGTCTGTGCGTCCTGTATCTTCTCATGTGACCCCGCTGTCTGTGCGTCCTGTATCTTCTCATGTGCCCCCCGCTGTCTGTATCTTCTCATGTGGCCCCCGCTGTCTGTATCTTCTCATGTGGCCCCCGCTGTCTGTATCTTCTCATGTGGCCCCCCCTGTCTGTGCGTCCTGTATCTTCTCATGTGGCCCCCCCGCTGTCTGTATCTTCTCATGTGGCCCCCCGCTGTCTGTGCGTCCTGTATCTTCTCATGTGGCCCCGCTGTCTGTATCTTCTCATGTGGCCCCCCGCTGTCTGTGCGTCCTGTATCTTCTCATGTGGCCCCCCCGCTGTCTGTATCTTCTCATGTGGCCCCGCTGTCTGTGCGTCCTGTATCTTCTCATGTGGCCCCCCGCTGTCTGTATCTTCTCATGTGGCCCCCGCTGTCTGTATCTTCTCATGTGGCCCCCGCTGTCTGTATCTTCTCATGTGGCCCCCGCTGTCTGTATCTTCTCATGTGGCCCCCGCTGTCTGTGCGTCCTGTATCTTCTCATGTGGCCCCCCCTGTCTGTGCGTCCTGTATCTTCTCATGTGGCCCCCGCTGTCTGTGCGTCCTGTATCTTCTCATGTGGCCCCCGCTGTCTGTATCTTCCCATGTGGCCCCCGCTGTCTGTATCTTCTCATGTGGCCCCCCGCTGTCTGTATCTTCCCATGTGGCCCCCGCTGTCTGTATCTTCTCATGTGGCCCCCCGCTGTCTGTATCTTCCCATGTGGCCCCCGCTGTCTGTATCTTCTCATGTGGCCCCCCCTGTCTGTGCGTCCTGTATCTTCTCATGTGGCCCCGCTGTCTGTGCGTCCTGTATCTTCTCATGTGGCCCCCCGCTGTCTGTATCTTCTCATGTGGCCCCCCGCTGTCTGTATCTTCTCATGTGGCCCCCGCTGTCTGTATCTTCTCATGTGGCCCCCGCTGTCTGTGCGTCCTGTATCTTCTCATGTGGCCCCCCCTGTCTGTGCGTCCTGTATCTTCTCATGTGGCCCCCGCTGTCTGTGCGTCCTGTATCTTCTCATGTGGCCCCCCGCTGTCTGTATCTTCCCATGTGGCCCCCGCTGTCTGTATCTTCTCATGTGGCCCCCCGCTGTCTGTATCTTCTCATGTGGCCCCCCGCTGTCTGTATCTTCCCATGTGGCCCCCGCTGTCTGTATCTTCTCATGTGGCCCCCCCTGTCTGTGCGTCCTGTATCTTCTCATGTGGCCCCCGCTGTCTGTATCTTCTCATGTGGCCCCCCCTGTCTGTGCGTCCTGTATCTTCTCATGTGGCCCCCGCTGTCTGTGCGTCCTGTATCTTCTCATGTGGCCCCCCGCTGTCTGTATCTTCCCATGTGGCCCCCGCTGTCTGTATCTTCTCATGTGGCCCCCGCTGTCTGTATCTTCTCATGTGGCCCCCGCTGTCTGTGCGTCCTGTATCTTCTCATGTGGCCCCCCTGTCTGTGCGTCCTGTATCTTCTCATGTGGCCTCCGCTGTCTGTGCGTCCTGTATCTTCCCATGTGGCCCCCGCTGTCTGTATCTTCTCATGTGGCCCCCCCTGTCTGTGCGTCCTGTATCTTCTCATGTGGCCCCCGCTGTCTGTGCGTCCTGTATCTTCTCATGTGGCCCCCCGCTGTCTGTATCTTCCCATGTGGCCCCCGCTGTCTGTATCTTCTCATGTGGCCCCCGCTGTCTGTATCTTCTCATGTGGCCCCCGCTGTCTGTGCGTCCTGTATCTTCTCATGTGGCCCCCCCCGTCTGTGCGTCCTGTATCTTCTCATGTGGCCTCCGCTGTCTGTGCGTCCTGTATCTTCCCATGTGGCCCCCGCTGTCTGTATCTTCTCATGTGGCCCCCCGCTGTCTGTATCTTCCCATGTGGCCCCTGCTGTCTGTATCTTCTCATGTGGCCCCCCGCTGTCTGTGCGTCCTGTATCTTCTCATGTGGCCCCCGCTTTCTGTGCGTCCTGTATCTTCTCATGTGGCCCCGCTGTCTGTGCGTCCTGTATCTTCTCATGTGGCCCCGCTGTCTGTATCTTCTCATGTGGCCCCCGCTGTCTGTATCTTCTCATGTGGCCCCCGCTGTCTGTGCGTCCTGTATCTTCTCATGTGGCCCCCCCTGTCTGTGCGTCCTGTATCTTCTCATGTGGCCCCCCCGTCTGTGCGTCCTGTATCTTCTCATGTGGCCCCCGCTGTCTGTGCGTCCTGTATCTTCCCATGTGGCCCCCGCTGTCTGTATCTTCTCATGTGGCCCCCCGCTGTCTGTATCTTCCCATGTGGCCCCTGCTGTCTGTATCTTCTCATGTGGCCCCCCGCTGTCTGTGCGTCCTGTATCTTCTCATGTGGCCCCCGCTGTCTGTGCGTCCTGTATCTTCTCATGTGGCCCCGCTGTCTGTGCGTCCTGTATCTTCTCATGTGGCCCCCGCTGTCTGTATCTTCTCATGTGGCCCCCCGCTGTCTGTATCTTCTCATGTGGCCCCCCGCTGTCTGTATCTTCCCATGTGGCCCCCCGCTGTCTGTATCTTCTCATGTGGCCCCCCGCTGTCTGTGCGTCCTGTATCTTCTCATGTGGCCCCCGCTGTCTGTGCGTCCTGTATCTTCTCATGTGGCCCCCGCTGTCTGTGCGTCCTGTATCTTCTCATGTGGCCCCGCTGTCTGTATCTTCTCATGTGGCCCCCCCTGTCTGTGCGTCCTGTATCTTCTCATGTGGCCCCGCTGTCTGTGCGTCCTGTATCTTCTCATGTGGCCCCCCGCTGTCTGTATCTTCCCATGTGGCCCCCGCTGTCTGTATCTTCTCATGTGGCCCCCGCTGTCTGTATCTTCTCATGTGGCCCCCGCTGTCTGTATCTTCTCATGTGGCCCCCCCTGTCTGTGCGTCCTGTATCTTCTCATGTGGCCCCCGCTGTCTGTGCGTCCTGTATCTTCTCATGTGGCCCCCCCTGTCTGTGCGTCCTGTATCTTCTCATGTGGCCCCCGCTGTCTGTATCTTCTCATGTGGCCCCCGCTGTCTGTATCTTCTCATGTGGCCCCCCGCTGTCTGTATCTTCTCATGTGGCCCCCGCTGTCTGTGTGTCCTGTGGATTCACATTTTCTTGGCCGTTCCTCCACCTCGGTCCTCATCTTTTCTCCACCTTCTCCCCTTACTCCAGGTTTTACTGGGATCTCATAATGCTCCTCCTTATGGTTGCAAACTTGATCATTCTCCCTGTGGGAATCACGTTTTTCAAAGATCAGAACACCCCCCCCTGGATCGTGTTCAATGTCCTCTCAGACACTTTGTTCTTGGCCGACTTGATCTTGAATTTCCGTACGGGGATTGTGGTTGAGGACAACACAGAGATCATTTTGGATCCGCACACTATTAAAATGAAGTATTTGAAGAGCTGGTTCCTGGTGGACTTTGTTTCCTCCATCCCGGTGGATTATATCTTTCTCATTGTGGACCTAGAGACAAATGTAGACACAGAAGTGTACAAGACGGCTCGAGCTCTTCGAATTGTCAGATTTACCAAAATTCTCAGTCTCCTGCGACTTCTTCGGCTTTCCCGACTCATCCGTTATATCCATCAATGGGAGGAGGTGAGGATGTGTCCTATATACGTATAGCATGTGTCAGTATAGGACTGTGCCCTCAATGTAGGGACCATCAGGATATGGAGCTATTCACATGCACAGTCTAAATGGTTGCAACCTGGTTAGTCCCTAATAACCCTCATTGTCTTCTAAAATAGATCTCTCTCTGTTCTTGGTCAGATCTTCCACATGACCTACGACCTGGCCAGTGCCGTGGTCCGCATCTTCAATCTCATTGGGATGATGTTGCTGCTGTGTCATTGGGATGGCTGCCTCCAATTCCTGGTTCCGATGCTGCAGGAATTTCCTGAAGATTGCTGGGTCAGCATCAACAAGATGGTGGTGAGTAACGTGTGCCTCTTCACAATTATCAATCACTTGTCACATTAATAGTTAATAGCCTCCCCCCCCCCAGCCATAGAGTCAGCCATAAACAGCAATAATCTGGATCCAACTCCCTTTCTTTAGTTATAACACTTGTTGTGAGCGTTTACTTGGGTGAGTGCCCACCTCTCGCCATTCCTGGCGCAGCACGTTCTGAGCTGTTACAACACACAATGTTCTCAGCTGTCTCTGCCCCATCTCTGGCTGCTGACTGTCAGGAGGCTGTAATATATCCAAATAATACACAGGGACAGTCCCATCCCCTCTATCCAGTCATAGGCATAGGTAACCTTCTCCTATTCCCTGTATAATCCCATCTATGTTGATGTGTGATCCTCCTCCTATTCTCTATATAACGCTCCCTACCTAGGTGTGTGCCGGGCATCCTCCTCCTTTTATTCCCTATATAATCCCCTATATCCGGTGATGTTTGGGGCATCCTCCTCCTCCTATTCCCTATATAATCCCCTATATCCGGGTGTGTTCGGGCATTCTCCTCCTCCTCTTATTCCCTATATAATCCCCTATATCTGGGTGTGTTCGGGGCATCCTCCTCCTCTTATTCCCTATATAATCCCCTATATCCGCATGTGTTCGGGGCATCCTCCTCCTCTTATTCCCTATATAATCCCCTATATCCGTGTGTGTTCGGGGCATCCTCCTCTTATTCCCTATATAATTCCCTATATCCGGTTATGTTTGGGGCATCCTCCTCCTCCTATTCCCTATATAATCCCCTATATCCGGGTGTGTTCGGGGCATCTTCCTCCTCCTCTTATTCCCTATATAATCCCCTATATCCGGGTGTGTTCGGGCATTCTCCTCCTCCTCTTATTCCCTATATAATCCCCTATATCAGGGTGTGTTCGGGGCATCCTCCTCCTCCTCTTATTCCCTATATAATCCCCTATATCCGTGTGTGTTCGGGGCATCCTCCTCTTATTCCCTATATAATCCCCTATATCCGGTTATGTTTAAGGGAATCCTCCTCCTCCTATTCCCTATATAATCCCCTATATCCGGGTGTGTTCGGGGCATCTTCCTCCTCCTCTTATTCCCTATATAATCCCCTATATCCGGGTGTGTAGGGGCATTCTCCTCCTCCTCTTATTCCCTATATAATTCCCTATATCCGGTTATGTTTAAGGGAATCCTCCTCCTCCTATTCCCTATATAATCCCCTATATCCGGGTGTGTTCGGGGCATCTTCCTCCTCCTCTTATTCCCTATATAATCCCCTATATCCGGGTGTGTAGGGGCATTCTCCTCCTCCTCTTATTCCCTATATAATTCCCTATATCCGGGTGTGTTCGGGGCATCCTCCTCCTCCTCTTATTCCCTATATAATCCCCTATATCCGGATGTGTTCGGACATTCTCCTCCTCCTCTTATTCCCTATATAATCCCCTATATCCGGGTGTGTTCAGGGCATCCTCCTCCTCTTATTCCCTATATAACCCCCTATATCCGGGTGTGTTCGGGGCATCCTCCTCCTCCTCTTATTCCCTATATAATCCCCTATATCAGGGTGTGTTCGGGGCATCCTCCTCCTCCTCCTATTCCCTATATAATCCCCTATATCCGGATGTGTTCGGGGCATCCTCCTCCTCCTCTTCCCTATATAATCCCCTATATCCGCATGTGTTCGGGGCATTCTCCTCCTCCTCTTATTCCCTATATAATCCCCTATATCAGGGTGTGTTCGGGGCATCCGCCTCCTCCTCTTATTCCCTATATAATCCCCTATATCCGGATATGTTTGGGCATCCTCCTCCTCCTCTTATTCCCTATATAATCCCCTATATCCGGGTGTGTTCGGGCATTCTCCTCCTCCTATTCCCTATATAATCCCCTATATCCGGGTGTGTTCGGGGCATCTTCCTCCTCTTATTCCCTATATAATCCCCTATATCCGGGTGTGTTCGGGGCATTCTCCTCCTCCTCTTATTCCCTATATAATCCCCAATATCCGGGTGTGTTCGGGGCATTCTCCTCCTCCTCTTATTCCCTATATAATCCCCTATATCAGGGTGTGTTCGGGGCATCCTCCTCCTCCTCTTATTCCCTATATAATCCCCTATATCAGGGTGTGTTCGGGGCATCCTCCTCCTCCTCCTATTCCCTATATAATCCCCTATATCCGGATGTGTTCGGGGCATCCTCCTCCTCCTCTTCCCTATATAATCCCCTATATCCGCATGTGTTCGGGGCATTCTCCTCCTCCTCTTATTCCCTATATAATCCCCTATATCAGGGTGTGTTCGGGGCATCCGCCTCCTCCTCTTATTCCCTATATAATCCCCTATATCCGGATATGTTTGGGCATCCTCCTCCTCCTCTTATTCCCTATATAATCCCCTATATCCGGGTGTGTTCGGGCATTCTCCTCCTCCTCTTATTCCCTATATAATCCCCAATATCCGGATGTGTTCGGGGCATTCTCCTCCTCCTCTTATTCCCTATATAATCCCCTATATCCGGGTGTGTTTGGACATTCTCCTCCTCCTCTTATTCCCTATATAATCCCCTATATCCGGATATGTTTGGGGCATCCTCCTCCTCCTCCTATTCCCTATATAATCCCCTATATCCGGGTGTGTTCGGACATTCTCCTCCTCCTCTTATTCCCTATATAACCCCCTATATCCGGGTGTGTTCGGGGCATCTTCCTCCTCCTCTTATTCCCTATATAATCCCCTATATCCAGTTATGTTTGGGGCATCCTCCTCCTCCTCCTATTCCCTATATAATCCCCTATATCCGGATATGTTCGGGGCATCCTCCTCCTCTTATTCCCTATATAATTCCCTATATCAGGGTGTGTTCGGGGCATCCTCCTCCTCTTATTCCCTATATAATCCCCTATATCCGGGTGTGTTCAGGGCATCCTCCTCCTCTTATTCCCTATATAATCCCCTATATCCGGGTGTGTTCAGGGCATCCTCCTCCTCTTATTCCCTATATAATCCCCTATATCCGGGTGTGTTCGGACATTCTCCTCCTCCTCTTATTCCCTATATAATCCCCTATATCCGGGTGTGTTCAGGGCATCCTCCTCCTCTTATTCCCTATATAATCCCCTATATCCGGGTGTGTTCGGACATTCTCCTCCTCCTCTTATTCCCTATATAATCCCCTATATCAGGGTGTGTTCGGGGCATCCGCCTCCTCCTCTTATTCCCTATATAATCCCCTATATCAGGGTGTGTTCGGGGCATCCTCCTCCTCCTCTTATTCCCTATATAATCCCCTATATCAGGGTGTGTTCGGGGCATCCTCCTCCTCCTCCTATTCCCTATATAATCCCCTATATCCGGATGTGTTCGGGGCATCCTCCTCCTCCTATTCCCTATATAATCCCCTATATCCGGGTGTGTTCGGGGCATCCTCCTCCTCCTATTCCCTATATAATCCCCTATATCCGGGTGTGTTCGGGCATTCTCCTCCTCCTCTTATTCCCTATATAATCCCCTATATCCGGGTGTGTTCGGGGCATTCTCCTCCTCCTCTTATTCCCTATATAATCCCCTATATCCTTGTGTGTTCGGGGCATCCTCCTCCTCTTATTCCCTATATAATCCCCTATATCCGTGTTTGTTCGGGGCATCCTCCTCCTATTCCCTATATATTCCCCTATATCCGGATATGTTCGGGGCATCCTCCTCCTCTTATTCCCTATATAATTCCCTATATCCGGGTGTGTTCGGGCATTCTCCTCCTCCTATTCCCTATATAATCCCCTATATCCGGGTGTGTTCGGGGCATTCTCCTCCTCTTATTCCCTATATAATCCCCTATATCCGGATATGTTTGGGGCATCCTCCTCCTCTTATTCCCTATATAATCCCCTATATCCGGGTGTGTTCGGACATTCTCCTCCTCCTCTTATTCCCTATATAATCCCCTATATCCAGTTATGTTTGGGGCATCCTCCTCCTATTCCCTATATAATCCCCTATATCCGGGTGTGTTCGGACATTCTCCTCCTCCTCTTATTCCCTATATAACCCCCTATATCCGGGTGTGTTCGGGGCATCTTCCTCCTCCTCTTATTCCCTATATAATCCCCTATATCCAGTTATGTTTGGGGCATCCTCCTCCTCCTCCTATTCCCTATATAATCCCCTATATCCGGGTGTGTTCGGACATTCTCCTCCTCCTCTTATTCCCTATATAATCCCCTATATCCGGGTGTGTTCGGACATTCTCCTCCTCCTCTTATTCCCTATATAATCCCCTATATCCGGGTGTGTTCAGGGCATCCTCCTCCTCTTATTCCCTATATAATCCCCTATATCAGGGTGTGTTCGGGGCATCCTCCTCCTCCTCTTATTCCCTATATAATCCCCTATATCAGGGTGTGTTCGGGGCATCCTCCTCCTCCTCCTATTCCCTATATAATCCCCTATATCCGGATGTGTTCGGGGCATCCTCCTCCTCCTATTCCCTATATAATCCCCTATATCCGGGTGTGTTCGGGGCATCCTCCTCCTCCTATTCCCTATATAATCCCCTATATCCGGGTGTGTTCGGGCATTCTCCTCCTCCTCTTATTCCCTATATAATCCCCTATATCCGGGTGTGTTCGGGGCATTCTCCTCCTCCTCTTATTCCCTATATAATCCCCTATATCCTTGTGTGTTCGGGGCATCCTCCTCCTCTTATTCCCTATATAATCCCCTATATCCGTGTGTGTTCGGGGCATCCTCCTCCTATTCCCTATATATTCCCCTATATCCGGATATGTTCGGGGCATCCTCCTCCTCTTATTCCCTATATAATCCCCTATATCCGGGTGTGTTCGGGGCATCCTCCTCCTCCTCTTATTCCCTATATAATCCCCTATATCCGGGTGTGTTCGGGGCATCCTCCTCCTCCTCTTATTCCCTATATAATCCCCTATATCCTTGTGTGTTTGGGGCATCCTCCTCCTCCTATTCCCTATATATTCCCCTATATCCGGATATGTTCGGGGCATCCTCCTCCTCTTATTCCCTATATAATCCCCTATATCCTTGTGTGTTCGGGGCATCCTCCTCCTCTTATTCCCTATATAATCCCCTATATCCGTGTGTGTTCGGGGCATCCTCCTCCTATTCCCTATATATTCCCCTATATCCGGATATGTTCGGGGCATCCTCCTCCTCCTCTTATTCCCTATATAATCCCCTATATCCGGGTGTGTTCGGGCATTCTCCTCCTCCTCTTATTCCCTATATAATCCCCTATATCCTTGTGTGTTCGGGGCATCCTCCTCCTCTTATTCCCTATATAATCCCCTATATCCGTGTGTGTTCGGGGCATCCTCTTTCTATTCCCTATATATTCCCCTATATCCGGATATGTTCGGGGCATCCTCCTCCTCTTATTCCCTATATAATCCCCTATATCCGGGTGTGTTCGGGGCATTCTCCTCCTCCTCTTATTCCCTATATAATCCCCTATATCCGGGTGTGTTCGGACATTCTCCTCCTCCTCTTATTCCCTATATAATCCCCTATATCCGGGTGTGTTCGGGGCATCCTCCTCCTCCTATTCCCTATATAACCCCCTATATCCGGATATGTTTGGGGCATCCTCCTCCTCCTCTTATTCCATATATAATCCCCTATATCCGGATATGTTTGGGGCATCCTCCTCCTCCTCCTATTCCCTATATAATCCCCTATATCCGGATATGTTCGGGGCACCCTCCTCCTCTTATTCCCTATATAATCCCCTATATCCGTGTGTGTTCGGGGCATCCTCCTCCTCCTCTTATTCCCTATATAATTCCCTATATCCGTGTGTGTTCGGGGCATCCTCCTCCTCCTCTTATTCCCTATATAACCCCCTATATCCGGATATGTTCGGGGCATCCTCCTCCTCCTCCTATTCCCTATATAATCCCCTATATCCGTGTGTGTTCGGGGCATTCTCCTCCTCTTATTCCCTATGTAATCCCCTATATCCGAATGTTTTCGGGCATTCTCCTCCTCCTCTTATTCCCTATATAATCCCCTATATCTGGGTGTGTTTGGGGCATCCTCCTCCTCCTCTTATTCCCTATATAATCCCCTATATCCGGATGTGTTCGGGCATTCTCCTCCTCCTCCTCTTATTCCCTATATAATCCCCTCTATCCGGGTGTGTTTCAGGGCGTATTGACGGGCGTTGTGTCACATTCCGCTATTATTAGATGATGGGATCTCCGCGCTCTCAGTGACTGAGCCGCCATCCCCAGAGAGGAAATTATCTCACTCATTATTACACTACAGCTGAGGCTCCTTAGTGACAACAAATATATCACCAGAGAGCACGCCCAACATCACCCGCCCCTTACCATATATCACCAGAGAGCACGCCCAACATCACCCACCCCTTACAATATATCCCCAGAGAGCACGCCCAACATCACCCACCCCTTACAATATATCCCCAGAGAGCACGCCCAACATCACCCACCCCTTACAATATATCACCACAGAGCACGCCCAACATCACCCACCCCTTACCATATATGACCACAGAGCACGCCCAACATCACCCGCCCCTTACCATATATCACCAGAGCACATCACCCACCCCTTACCATATATGACCACAGAGCACGCACAACTTCACCCACCCCTTACCATATATCACCACAGAGCACGCCCAACATCACCCGCCCCTTACCATATATCACCACAGAGCACATCACCCACCCCTTACCATATATCACCACAGAGCACACACAACTTCACCCACCCCTTACCATATATCACCACAGAGCACGCCCAACATCACCCGCCCCTTACCATATATCACCACAGAGCACATCACCCACCCCTTACCATATATCACCACAGAGCACACACAACATCACCCACCCCTTACAATATATCACCACAGAGCACGCCCAACATCACCCACCCCTTACCATATATGACCACAGAGCACGCCCAACATCACCCGCCCCTTAACATATATCACCGAAGAGCACGCCCAACATCACCCGCCCCTTACCATATATCACCACAGAGCACATCACCCACCCCTTACCATATATGACCACAGAGCACGCACAACTTCACCCACCCCTTACCATATATCACCACAGAGCACGCCCAACATCACCCGCCCCTTACCATATATCACCACAGAGCACATCACCCACCCCTTACCATATATCACCACAGAGCACGCCCAACTTCACCCACCCCTTACCATATATCACCACAGAGCACGCCCAACATCACCCGCCCCTTACCATATATCACCACAGAGCACGCCCAACATCACCCGCCCCTTACCATATATCACCACAGAGCACGCCCAACATCACCCACCCCTTACCATATATCACCACAGAGCACGCACAACTTCACCCACCCCTTACCATATATCACCACAGAGCACGCCCAACATCACCCACCCCTTACCATATATCACCACAGAGCATGCCCAACATCACCCACCCCTTACCATAGATACCTCACCAGAGAGCACTTATTACTCCTCCTGTCACTCCCAGGTGTGCGGTTTGTGATGCCCCCTGCAGGGGGTGTAACCTCTGTCCTGCCCCCTCCCAGGGCTGCTGTAGGAGGTGACACATATGTACACATGAGATCCTAGTTACCTGCAGACAATTAATGGATGCGTTTTGCAGCTGCCCTGAGGTTTTTTCCTATTACATGTCATGTAGGTATGGAGATCTCTTCTGTCACTGCAAGTGTAATGTGTGCCTGAGCACGCCCACTGCATGCCCAGGGGACAGCCTGCTGCTGTAGTGTGTACAGGAGCATGCCCACGGTATGGCTGTATGCATTGTATGGAGCAGCACCAACAGCTAGAATAGATAGCATGTTACAAGGAAGTAATAGCATGCCTAATGCATGTAACATGATGGGCATCAGGACCAGGGCTCCCTATGTATCCGGTCATGGCAGAAAAATGATGACCTCTGCCCCCATCACTCCTTGTGTGACCTCTGCCCCCATCACTCCTTGTGTCCCCCCTAACATGCTTTATTTCTCCTCCCGTCACTTGTCCTTCCTCCTCCCGTCACTCGTCCTTCCTCCTCCCGTCACTTGTCACTCATCCCTCCTCCTCCAGTCACTTGTCCCTCCTCCTCCCATCACTCGTCCCTCCTTCTCCCGTCACTGATCCTTCCTGCTCCCGTCACTTGTCACTCATCCCTCCTCCTCCAGTCACTCGTCCCTCCTCCTCCTGTCACTCATCCCTCCTCCTGTCACTCGTCCCTCCTCCTCCAGTCACTCGTCCCTCCTCCTCCTGTCACTCATCCCTCCTCCTGTCACTCATCCCTCCTCCTCCCGTCACTCGTCCCTCCTCCTCCCGTCACTCGTCCCTCCTCCTCCCGTCACTCGTCCCTCTTCCTCCAGTCACTCGTCCCTCCTCCTCCCGTCACTCGTCCCTCCTCCTCCCGTCACTCGTCCCTCCTCCTCCCGTCACTCGTCCCTCCTGCTCCAGTCACTCGTCCCTCCTCCTCCCGTCACTCGTCCCTCCTCCTCCTGTCACTCATCCCTCCTGCTCCAGTCACTCATCCCTCCTCCTCCCGTCACTCGTCCCTCCTCCTCCCGTCACTCGTCCCTCCTCCTCCCGTCACTCATCCCTCCTCCTCCCGTCACTCGTCCCTCTTCCTCCAGTCACTCGTCCCTCCTCCTCCCGTCACTCGTCCCTCCTCCTCCCGTCACTCGTCCCTCCTCCTCCCGTCACTCATCCCTCCTGCTCCAGTCACTCGTCCCTCCTCCTCCCGTCACTCGTCCCTCCTCCTCCTGTCACTCATCCCTCCTGCTCCTGTCACTCGTCCCTCCTCCTCCTGTCACTCGTCCCTCCTCCTCCAGTCACTCGTCCCTCCTCCTCCAGTCACTCGTCCCTCCTCCTGTCACTCATCCCTTCTCCTCCCGTCACTCATCCCTCCTCCCGTCACTTGTTCTTCCTCCTTCTGTCACTCCTCCCCCTGTCACTCTTACTCCCAGCACTCGTCCCTCCTCCTCCCGTCACTCATCCCTCCTCCTCCTGTCACTCATCCCTCCTCCTCCACTCACTCGTCCCTCCTCCCGTCAATCATCCCTTCTCCTCCCGTCACTCGTCCTTCCTCCTTCTGTCACTCCTCCCCCTGTCACTCTTACTCCCGTCACTCGTCCCTCCTCCTCCCGTCGCTCGTCCCTCCTTCTCCCGTCACTCATCCCTCCTCCCGTCACTCATCCCTCCTCCTCCCGTCGCTCGTCCCCTCCTCCCGTCGCTCGTCCCCTCCTCCCGTCGCTCGTCCCTCCTCCTCCCGTCGCTCGTCCCTCCTCCTCCAGTCGCTCGTCCCTCCTGCTCCTGTCACTCGTCCCTCCTCCCGTCACTCGTCCCTCCTCCTCCAGTCGCTCGTCCCTCTTCCTCCTGTTGCTCATCCCTCCTCCTCCCGTCGCTCGTCCCTCCTGCTCCCCTCACTCATCCCTCCTCCTGTCACTCGTCCCTCCTCCTCCCGTCGCTCGTCCCTCCTCCTCCTCCCGTCGCTCGTCCCTCCTCCTCCAGTCGCTTGTCCCTCCTCCTGTCACTCATCCCTCCTCCTCCTGTCACTCATCCCTCCTCCTCCCGTCACTTGTCCCTCCTCCTCCTGTCACTCATCCCTCCTCCTGTCACTCATCCCTCCTCCTCCCGTCACTCGTCCCTCCTCCTCCCGTCACTCGGCCCTCCTCCTTCCGTCACTCGTCCCTCCTCCTGTCACTCATCCCTCCTCCTCCCGTCACTCGTCCCTCCTCCTCCCGTCACTCGTCCCTTCTCCTCCCGTCACTCGTCCCTCCTCCTGTCACTTAGGGATGATGGTGGTGAGATGTTGGCATGCTTATCCTTAGCATGTAGCTTGACTCCCACTATTCCTCAGCATGTATTTAACATGTATGACCGTCCTGGTATTTATGATGTTCCCACAATGCACCTGGAGGGGTTGTGACTTGTTGTCTGCTCCTGTCTCTTCTTCTCCAGAACGAGTCTTGGGGTAAGCAGTACTCGCACGCCATCTTTAAGGCCATGAGTCACATGCTGTGCATCGGCTACGGGCAGCAGGCGCCGGAGGGGATGACTGACGTGTGGCTCACCATGCTTAGTATGATCGTGGGGGCCACATGTTACGCCATGTTTATTGGCCATGCCACGGCCCTCATCCAGTCTCTGGACTCGTCTCGCCGCCAGTACCAAGAGAAGGTAAGGAGAAGAGTGACAGATATATAGGGATGTCACCACACCAGAATTCTGAGTTCATTACCAACTTTCGATACTCAATACCATGGGTCTCCAAATTGCGTCCCTCCAGCTCTTGCAGTTCTACATTTCCCATCATGCCTGGACAACCAAATCCAAAGCTTTAGCTGTCCAGGCATGATGGGAACTGTGGTTTTGCTACAGCTGGGGGGCCGCAGTTTGGAGACCCATGCTCAATCCCCTTTCGATACTTAGAGTATACCCCCCTCCTCCAATTGCAGATATAGTGCGCCCCAATGAATAGAGCGGAGTTCTGTAGTCTTCAGGTTCGTACTATTACACTGGGACAATATAGCTTCCTCTTCAGATGTATTCTGATTCCCATAGTTGCAGGGCTGAGAGTTGGGGGCAAACACTGTCTACTGGGCCAGATCGGGAAGGGGCAATTACACACCCCATGATGACAATTGTGTTGGGGTTTTTTGTTTTTATTATAGTAGTTGGAGTAGTATGTCTGGGGTAGTAGTATAAGGCTGACCCATAGTATAGTATGTCGGGGGTAGTAGTAGAAGGATGACACCGGGACTGGGCAGCATGGAGCAGATGCCGGGGGGGGGGAGCACACAGGACACGGCCGGCGCCCAGCCTGCCGGCCGTCACGTTCTCTGCACTGTACTGCGCTATTGCCCAGCTTAACAAAGTATTTAATACCAGGAAATCCTGGTACTGAACCGTTTTTTTAGCCCCGAGTCTCGATATTTTGGTGCATTGTGCATCCCTACAGATATGTGACATGATCAGCAAGTGATCAGCGTGTTCTGTCCCTCAGTATAAGCAGGTGGAGCAGTACATGTCCTTCCACAAGCTGCCCCCCGACACCCGGCAGAGGATTCATGAGTACTACGAGCATCGCTACCAGGGCAAAATGTTTGATGAGGAGAACATATTGGGAGAGCTGAGCGAACCGCTCCGAGAGGTAAGTGCTGGCCTACTGCCTCCATCCTCCTCCCAGTAATCCAGCCTACTGCCCCCATCCTCCGCACCCCCACCCATCATCCTCCCAGTAATCCGGCCTACTGCCCCCATCCTCCTCCCAGTAATCCGGCCTACTGCCCCCATCCTCCTCCCAGTAATCCGGCCTACTGCCCCATCCTCCTCCCAGTAATCCAGCCTACTGCCCCCATCCTCCGCACCCCCACCCATCATCCTCCCAATAATCCGGCCAACTGCCCCCATCATCCTCCCAATAATCCGGCCAACTGCCCCCATCCTCCTCCCAGTAGTCCAGCCAACTGCCCCTATCATCCCAGTAACCTGGCCTACTGCCCCATCATCCTCCCAGTAGTCTGGCCTACTGCCCCCATCCTTCGCACCCCCACCCGTCATTCTCCCAGTAATTTACTGCCTTTTGTTTACTTATTTAAGGAAATTGTTAACTTCAATTGCCGGAACTTGGTGGCCAACATGCCGCTCTTCGCCAATGCTGACCCCAACTTTGTGACAGCCATGCTGACCAAGCTTCGCTTTGAAGTCTTCCAGCCTGCCGACTACATCATCCGAGAGGGCACGGTGGGTAAGAAGATGTATTTTATCCAGCACGGAGTGGTCAGCATACTGACCCGCGGCAGCAAGGAGACCAAGCTCTCTGATGGATCCTACTTTGGAGGTGAGTGTGTGAGAGTCTGCCCCAGGTACACAGCACAGGACTCCATGTGAGGGGTCGTCAGGGGCCTCCTGCCTTATGGGCCTATTACACGGATCGTTAGAGGAGCAAACGAGCACTCTCAGCGCTCGTTTGCTCCTCGTTCCCCGCTCGCTGCCGCCGCTATTCAGCGCGGCTGCAGCGAGAGGGTGAGTGCGGGAGGGGCGGCGGAGAGCTGCGGGGGGGGCTGCCTGGGTGATCGCTGATCGTCCGGGCAGCCCATAGGATACAGCAGCGTCTGCTGCCGACGCTCCTATTCAATGGAGCGACGGCAGCAGATCGCTACTACATCAGTCGCTTGTTTTTCAACATGTTGAAAAACAAGCGACTGCAACGAATAGCCGACATGAACGATGTCGGCTGATCGTTGCACTCTATTCCATGGGACGATTATCGTCCGTAGCGGCCGATATCTGCCGAATACGAACGATAATCGTTCCGTGGAATAGGGCCTTTATACATTGCTGCTTTGCCTCGTAGAGATCTGCCTCCTGACCCGGGGACGCCGGACAGCCAGTGTGCGAGCCGACACTTACTGCCGCCTCTACTCACTGTCTGTGGACAACTTCAATGAGGTCCTTGAGGAGTATCCAATGATGAGACGAGCATTCGAGACAGTGGCCATGGACCGGCTGGACAGGATAGGTGGGTACAAAGGGCAAGTGTGTGCCAATCACTGGTCACACTGTAGTGCACATGGTATCTGGGTATATCATCATCAGCTGTCATCCCTCAGCAGCCCGCACTCCTCACCTGTCCACCTGCACTCCTCACCTGTCCGCCTGCACTCCTCACCTGTCCGCCTGCACTCCTCACCTGGCCACACTCCTCACCTGTCCACCTGCACTCCTCACCTGTCCGCCTGCACTCCTCACCTGGCCACACTCCTCACCTGTCCGCCTGCACTCCTCGCCTTAGCGGCCCGCACTCCTCACCTGTCCGCCTGCACTCCTCACCTGTCCGCCTGCACTCCTCACCTGGCCACACTCCTCACCTGTCCGCCTGCACTCCTCACCTGTCCGCCTGCACACCTCACCTGGCCACACTCCTCACCTGTCCACCTGCACTCCTCACCTGTCCGCCTGCACTCCTCACCTGGCCACACTCCTCACCTGTCCGCCTGCACTCCTCGCCTTAGCGGCCCGCACTCCTCACCTGTCCGCCTGCACTCCTCACCTGTCCGCCTGCACTCCTCACCTGGCCACACTCCTCACCTGTCCACCTGCACTCCTCACCTGTCCGCCTGCACTCCTCACCTGGCCACACTCCTCACCTGTCTGCCTGCACTCCTCGCCTTAGCGGCCGGCAATCCTCACCTGTCCACCTACACTCCTCACCTGGCCACACTCCTCACCTGTCCGCCTGCACGCCTCGCCTTAGCGGCCCGCACTCCTCACCTGTCCGCCTGCACTCCTCACCTGTCCGCCTGCACTCCTCACCTGGCCACACTCCTCACCTGTCACTCATCTATTCTTTATCTCCTTGGATATGTTTGTATTAATCTTGTACTGTTCCTCCCTCCACATGTAGCTTCTTAGCTCCAGTTCACATAGCTGCTGTTTTCCCTCACTTCTTCACGCATCAGCTCCCGCTCTCCCTTATTGCTCCCTATTGTCCTAGGCCACTCCATCCCGACTTCCCCATGATCTTCGCCATGCACCTAGTCCCTGAGTCATCCCCAGCTACCCCTAGCATCATGTTCCTTTCCTTGTGTCCATCTCTCCTTCAGGGAAGAAGAACTCCATCTTACTACGTAAACGTGCAGAGAACAGTACAGGCTCTGTGAATAATGAGATGATTCAACAGATTGTTAAGCATGATCAAGATACGGCCCATAACATCCAAGACCTGCAGTCTGTGGGAACCGTAAGGGATTCTGGTCACAATAGGACCCTCATCTGGGAGCCCTTGGTTCATGCCCCTCTTCAAACTGCAGCGGCCACAACCAATGTGGCCATCGCCCTGACACATCAGCAGAACCTTCAAGCTCATGTCTTCCTACCACAATCTTCTTTACCTGAGACTGCGTATGCCAGCCGCCAGGCAAGAAGGTCCCAGCCCAATCTTGGGGTCTCCCGGCCATCCTCTGTAAGTTCTCCTTCTGGGGCACAGTCTCACCTGCAGACACCAGTTGGTATTTCCCCTTCTTCTCTGTGTGGTGTACTAAAGCAAGGTGTGGCAGTGCCTCCTGCTCGGTTGTGCCAAATTCAGAGAACGGATCACCCTGTCCTTGCAAAACCACTCATGGCCTCGCAAGTGCAACTCTCCCGATCACGTGGGACCTCTGCATCAACATCTGTTTTGCAGCAATCCGCGGGGCCCACGAGCTCTCACAACGTAGTGGGACCACTTTCCGGAAGGACTCTGCACTATAGTCTGTCTAGAGCTACGGGTTCTCATATCTCTCTGCTCATGCAGCAAGCGGCCAGCTCCCCGCAGCAACTTGTCAAATACCGGAGCATACAAGGACTTCCTATAGGGAGACTGTCACAGGACGTCCGTCTTCTTTCAGCTTCCCAGCCTTCGCTGCCGGACAAGGTATGCGGCCAACAGCAGGACGGTGTGGCATCGTCACAGGCATCAGACTCGCCAGGAGCTCTGAGCAATAAATCCTCCCCGTCTGCATCCTTGCTGCTCCCCAAACCATCTCCATCATCTTCTAATGCTCATCCGGTGCCTTCAGGGTCTCTTTCCATGTCCGGATCTTCAGTCAGTGGCTCAGTAGTTCCACAATCACCAGCTGCAGCTCGACAGACGTCATCACGAAAGGGATCGGTGGCCTTCAGCCCTGACGTGGATGTTGGGAAACCGAAACTCCCATCTAATATGTGAAGGCCTTGTCCACAAAACCTGTGCAGGAACCAAACATGATCTACTATTCTGGTCCCGTCTGCTGTCCATATGAGAGCACGCCACCATTACAGAACACGGTGTCCAACCAAGCCCTGAACGTCGGCAGCATACGTAGGCTGGGGC
This sequence comes from Dendropsophus ebraccatus, assembly GCF_027789765.1. NCBI lineage: Eukaryota > Metazoa > Chordata > Amphibia > Anura > Hylidae > Dendropsophus > Dendropsophus ebraccatus. The sequence goes on along the minus strand of NC_091466.1, from coordinate 1,984,817 downwards.
TCATGTACCCTGTGCCAGGGAGATGGTGGCATTAGTCCCAGACCCTGAAGTCACCGACATAAACCATTGTCAGCAGTCGGGTTCCTGCCTTAGACACAACATAGCTTTATTATTAAGGAGTGAGGGGCCTCTCCTCAGGGACATTGGAGGACTACGAGTCTGGTGGAGTTCTGCTGGGAGGCATGGACTGGGTTAATGCAGACACATGTACTGGGTGCGGGGCTGATGCTAGACCGCTGCCATGAGGTCGTAGGTGGAGGAGGCCGAGTGACGCGTTACACAACATTTTCCTGACCCCTCTGGGTGTGACAGTAATAAACATACTACACAACTTATAGTATTTCTAGCCTGTCTCATAATCCAGAGTCACATGACGAGGAACGGCTGTACTGGGAAAACCTACGCTAAACCTTACCTTTAATCATTTCCATAAGATTTAACCCCAAAAGTGATTAATGTACAAACCATCGGTCCATTAGACTTAAAACTATAGACCCCCAGGGGCGGGGCCAGACTGGCACACGAAGCCCACCAGCCCCCACTTATAGGTATAGAAGGTATGTATAGCCCCCTTTGTAGTATACAGGCCTCCTCTGTGCCCCCATATAGTATACAGGCATCTACTGTGCCCCTATATATTATATAGACACCCCCAATATAGTATACAGGCCTCCTCTGTGCCCCCATATAGTATACAGGCATCTACTGTGCCCCTATATATTATATAGACACCCCCAATATAGTATACAGGCCTCCTCTGTGCCCCTGTATATTATATAGACACACACACCCATATAGTACACATGCCCCCTCTGTGCGCCCCCCCCCCACTATGTATATAGACCGCCCCTGCCCCCCCCCACCACTATGTATATAGGCCTTCTCTGTGCCCCCTACTATGTATATAGACCTCCCCTGCCCCACCCCACCACTATGTATATAGACCTCCCCTGCCCCCCCCCACCACTATGTATATAGGCCTCCTCCGTGCCCCCTACTATGTATATAGGCCTCCTCTGTGCCCCCTACTATGTATATAGGCCTCCCCTGCCCCCCCCCCCCCCCCCCCCCACCACTATCTTCTCCATCTGCCCTGGGCCGTTATGAGAACTTCTCCGAGCCACGAATCCACAGAATCTGCCAGACAGACATATTAGGCTCCTCACTCTGGCACCATCCTCATCTCTATACACACTGCACATCTGTACTGTCCCCTTTACACCCTCATTTAGTGGGTAGCCCTGGCTCCTTATAGATAGTCCCTTGTTCAGTCCTCCACATAGATGGCCCTGTGTGCATCTACTATAGTAGAGAGCCCCTCTGTGCATCCCCTATACCAGGGGTAGGGAACCTCGGCTCTCCAGCTGTTGCAAAACTACAACTCCCATCATGTGTAGACAGTCAAAGCTAAAGTTGTAGTTTTTAAACAGCTGGAGAGCCAAGGTTCCCTATCCCTGCCCTGTAGTATATGGCCCCCTCTGTGTATTCCCTTATAGATGACCCCTCTGTTTAGTCCACTAAAATAAATACCCCCCCCCCCCCTCTGCGCATGCCCTATTATATACATCCCGCAGTGTAGTTACCCTTATAGATGCCTCCTCTGTGACGTCCTCCTTATAGATTGCCCCCTGTGTTGTTCCCCTTACAAATGGCCCCCAGTGTTGTCCCTCCCCATATATATAGCCCCCAGTGTTTTCCCACCCCCATATATATAGCCCCAAGTGTTGTCCCTCCCCCATATATATATATATATATAGCCCCAAGTGTTGTGCCTCCCCATATATATATATATATATATAGCCCCCAGTGTTGTGCCTCCCCCATATATGCAGCCCCCAGTATTGTCCCTCCCCATATATATATATATATAGCCCGCAGTGCTGTGCCTCCCCATATATATACAGCCCCCAGTATTGTGCATCCCCCATATATATATATATAGCCCGCAGTGCTGTGCCTACCCCATATATATAGCCCCCAGTGCTGTCCCTCCCCTATATATACAGCCCCCAGTGCTGTGCCTCCCCCATATATATACAGCCCCCAGTGCTGTCCCTCCCCCATATATACAGCCCCCAGTGTTGTCCCTCCCCATATATATAGCCCCCAGTGTTTTCCCTCCCCCATATATATAGCCCCAAGTGTTGTCCCTCCCCCATATATATATATATAGCCCCAAGTGTTGTGCCTCCCCCATATATGCAGTCCCCAGTGTTGAGCCTCCCCCATATAGCCCCCAGTGTTGTTCCTCCCCCATATATATAACCCCCAGTGCTGTGCCTCCCCCATATATATTGCCCCCAGTGCTGTGCCTCCCCATATATCTAGCTCCCAGTGCTGTGCCTCCCCCATATATATAGCCCCCAGTGCTGTGCCTCCCCCATATATATAGCCCCCAGTGCTGTGCCTCCCCATATATATACAGCCCCCAGTATTGTGCATCCCCCATATATATATATATATATATATATATATATAGCCCGCAGTGCTGTGCCTACCCCATATATATAGCCCCCAGTGCTGTCCCTCCCCTATATATACAGCCCCCAGTGCTGTGCCTCCCCCATATATATACAGCCCCCAGTGCTGTCCCTCCCCCATATATACAGCCCCCAGTGCTGTGCCTCCCCATATATATAGCCCCCAGTGCTGTCCCTCCCCCATATATACAGCTCCCAGTGCTGTGCCTCTCCCATATATATATACAAACCCCAGTGCTGTGCCTCCCCCATATATATATATATATATATATACACAGCCCCCAGTATTGTGCATCCCTATATATATATATATATATATATATATATATATATATATATATATATATATATATATATATATATATATATATATATAATATATACAGCCCCTAGTGCTCTGTGCATCCCCCTTATATATACAGCCCGTAGTGCTGTGCATCCCCCATATATATATATATATATATATATATATATATATATATATATATATATATATATATATATATATATATATATATATATATGGGATGCACAGCACTAGGGGCTATATATATATATATATATATATATATATATATATGCAAAAAAAGGGGTTCGTGGAGCCTCAGTTACGAGTCTCAAAACACGGGAATAGCCAGATATCCCTCTCTCCAGAGAAGGAAGCCCATTGCCAAGGGGTGCCTCCTAGTGGGGAGAGCACCAAACCACCCTGATACGTAGTCCCTTAGGTCCTACCTCTGTTGCGAGCTTTAGGACCTAAATAGGGAAACACCAGGGTGGCCCCTGTGAGTCAAAGTCTAACTCTGTGGCGAGTATAACGGCATAAGACAAGGGTTACCAAGGCCGGGCATCCATCCACAGACTGCAGTTTCAGGGTATTTGCCCCTCGTCAGTGTGGAGCAGGATTCTGGTTACTGGGGCAATGATAAATAGACCAACAAAACACAACAATCACTGAACTCAGGGAGAACAGAGAAAAATTCCAATGGAGTACTCAGTTACGAGTCTCCATTGATTTTCCCATACAAAATTTAAATATGCAAAAAAGGGGTCCGTGGAGCTATTTATCATTGCCCCAGTAGCCAGAATCCTGCTCCACACTGACGAGGGGCAAATACCCCGAAACTGCAGTCTGTGGATGGATGCCCGGCCTTGGTAACCCTTGTCTTATGCCGTTATACTCGCCACAGAGTTAGACTTTGACTCACAGGGGCCACCCTGGTGTTTCCCTATTTAGGTCCTAAAGCTCGCAACAGAGTGAGGACCTGAGGGACTACGTATCAGGGTGGTTTGGTGCTCTCCCCACTAGGAGGCGCCCCTTGGCAATGGGCTTCCTTCTCTGGAGAGGGGGATATCTGGCTATTCCCGTGTTTTGAGACTCGTAACTGAGGCTCCACGGACCCCTTCTTTGCACGTTTAAATTTTGTATGGGACAATCAATGGAGACTCGTTAATGAGTACTCCATTGGAATTTTTCACTGTTCTCCCTGAGTTCAGTGATTGTTGTGTTTTGTTGGTGTATATATATTATACACACACACACACACAGCCCCAGCCCCTAGTGCTGTGCATCCCCCATATATATATATACAGCCCCCAGTGTTCCCCTCTGATAAAAATAAAAAAACTCACAACTCGCCTAACCACACGATCCCCCGTCGGTTGCAGGTCTCTTCTTCTCTCTTCATCTGCACCCGACAGATCAGCAGCTTCCAGGTGAAGTCCCGGGCAGCGACATCACTGAGCTCAGTATGCGCCGCGGCGGCTGGGACTTCCGGTACAGGGTGCGCGTCACTTCCTGTACCGGAAGTCCCAGCCGCCGCGACGCACACTGAGCTCAGTGGTGGCGCTGCCCGGGACTTTGCCTGGAAGCTGCTGATCTGTCGGGGGCGGGGGCAACACTCTTGTGATCGCAAGCAAATGCTGCTTACAGTCACAAGAGTGATTGACAGGGCGGGAAGCCTATGGCTTCTCGCACTGTCAATCAGTACACTGAACACCCGGGAGGCCACCGGATGTTGTAGGCAGTAAGCTCCGGGGACCCAGGCCACGGGCCCCCCGATGCTAGGGGCCCCGTAGCAGCCGCTACGGCTGCTACGGCGGTAGTTCCGCCCCTGTATATAAGCCTCCTCCGTGCCCCCTACTATGTATATAGGCCTCCTCCGTGCCCCCTACTATGTATATAGACCTCCCCTGCCCCCCCCCACCACTATATATATAGGCCTCCTCCGTGCCCCCTACTATGTATATAGACCTCCCCTGCCCCCACCCCACCACTATGTATATAGGCCTCCTCTGTGCCCCTACCAGGGCCGGCCTTTGGGGTGTGCGAGCTGTGCGGTTGCACAGGGCGCATCACTCCTGGCCAGCTAGGGGGCGCTCTGGCAGACAGTCAGCTGCACACTTAACTGGTCTGGCAGACAGACGTTGTGTCTATCTGCCAGAGCGCCCCTCTAGCTGGCCGCCTGCCCTCCTTACATAGTAGTTGGTTTGGGCGCTCCAGAAGATAGACGGGCTAGGGACCTGGCAAAGTAATGTTCCGGGTTGATCCCGGTAAGCTCCGCCCCCCCGCTGACAAGCCCCGCCCCCGGTACCCACCACGGGTGGGATGCTGACTCTTTCCTTGCGACATTGCAGCCTGCAGTGTGCTCAGGTCCCAAAAGTGTGGTGACCTGTGACCTCTGCCCAGCCATGTGCGTCCTCCCTCCTCCTCCTCAGCAATGCTGCAGCCTCCAGGATCCTGGGCCCCTGCTGTAAGTCTGATGATTCTCTCTCCTCTGTCTCTCTACCTCTTTCCCTTCTATCTATCTATCTATCTATCTATCTATCTATATATCAGCTAAACAGTACATAACTACTGCCCCAGCATACCCCAACAGCTAAACAATGCATAACTACTACCCCCAGCATACCCCAACAGCTAAACAGTACATAACTACTGCCCCCAGCATACCCAACAGCTAAACAGTACATAACTACTGCCCCCAGCATACCCCAACAGCTAAACAGTACATAACTACTGCCCCCAGCATACCCCAACAGCTAAACAGTGCATAACTACTGCCCCCTGCATACCCAACAGCTAAACAGTACATAACTACTGCCCCCAGCATACCCCAACAGCTAAACAGTACATAACTACTGCCCCCTGCATACCCAACAGCTAAACAGTACATAACTACTGCCCCAGCATACCCCAACAGCTAAACAATGCATAACTACTACCCCCAGCATACCCCAACAGCTAAACAGTACATAACTACTGCCCCCAGCATACCCAACAGCTAAACAGTACATAACTACTGCCCCCAGCATACCCCAACAGCTAAACAGTACATAACTACTGCCCCCAGCATACCCCAACAGCTAAACAGTGCATAACTACTGCCCCCTGCATACCCAACAGCTAAACAGTACATAACTACTGCCCCCAGCATACCCCAACAGCTAAACAGTACATAACTACTGCCCCCTGCATACCCAACAGCTAAACAGTACATAACTACTGCCCCCTGCATACCCAACAGCTAAACAGTACATAACTACTGCCCCCAGCATACCCCAACAGCTAAACAGTACATAACTACTGCCCCAGCATACCCAACAGCTAAACAGTGCATAACTACTGCCCCCAGCATACCCCAACAGCTAAACAGTACATAACTACTGCCCCCAGCATACCCAACAGCTAAGCAGTACATAACTACTGCCCCAGCATACCCCAACAGCTAAACAGTGCATAACTACTGCCCCCAGCATACCCAACAGCTAAACAGTGCATAACTACTGCCCCCAGCATACCCCAACAGCTAAACAGTGCATAACTACTGCCCCCAGCATACCCCAACAGCTAAACAGTGCATAACTACTGCCCCCAGCATACCCCAACAGCTAAACAGTACATAACTACTGCCCCCTGCATACCCCAACAGCTAAACAGTGTATAACTACTACCCCCAGCATACCCCAACAGCTAAACAGTGCATAACTACTGCCCCCTGCATACCCCAACAGCTAAACAGTACATAACTACTGCCCCAGCATACCCCAACAGCTAAACAGTACATAACTACTGCCCCCAGCATACCCCAACAGCTAAACAGTACATAACTACTGCCCCAGCATACCCCAACAGCTAAACAGTACATAACTACTGCCCCCCTGCATACCCAACAGCTAAACAGTGCATAACTACTGCCCCCATCATACCCCAACAGCTAAACAGTGCATAACTACTGCCCCCTGCATACCCAACAGCTAAACAGTGCATAACTACTGCCCCCAGCATACCCCAACAGCTAAACACTGCATAACTACTGCCCCCAGCATACCCCAACAGCTAAACAGTGCATGACTACTACCCCCAGCATACCCCAACAGCTAAACAGTGCATGACTACTACCCCCAGCATACCCCAACAGCTAAACAGTGCATAACTACTGCCCCCTGCATACCCAACAGCTAAACAGTGCATAACTACTGCCCCCAGCATACCCCAACAGCTAAACAGTGCATAACTACTGCCCCCAGCATACCCCAACAGCTAAACAGTGCATAACTACTGCCCCCAGCATACCCAACAGCTAAACAGTGCATAACTACTGCCCCCAGCATACCCAACAGCTAAACAGTACATAACTACTGCCCCCAGCATACCCAACAGCTAAACAGTGCATAACTACTGCCCCCAGCATACCCCAACAGCTACACAGTACATAACTACTGCCCCCAGCATACCCAACAGCTAAACAGTGCATGACTACTACCCCCAGCATACCCCAACAGCTAAACAGTGCATAACTACTACCCCCAGCATACCCCAACAGCTGAAACAGTACATAACTACTGCCCCCAGCATACCCCAACAGCTAAACAGTGCATAACTACTGCCCCCAGCATACCCAACAGCTAAACAGTGTATAACTACTACCCCAGCATACCCCAACAGCTAAACAGTGCATAACTACTGCCCCCAGCATACCCCAACAGCTAAACAGTGCATAACTACTGCCCCCAGCATACCCCAACAGCTAAACAGTGCATAACTACTACCCTCAGCATACCCCAACAGCTAAACAGTGTATAACTACTACCCCCAGCATACCCCAACAGCTAAACAGTGTATAACTACTGCCCCCAGCATACCCCAACAGCTAAACAGTGTATAACTACTGCCCCCAGCATACCCCAACAGCTAAACAGTGTATAACTACTGCCCCCTGCATACCCCAACAGCTAAACAGTGCATAACTACTACCCCCAGCATACCCCAACAGCTAAACAGTGTATAACTACTGCCCCCAGCATACCCCAACAGCTAAACAGTGCATAACTACTGCCCCCTGCATACCCCAACAGCTAAACAGTGCATAACTACTGCCCCCTGCATACCCAACAGCTAAACAGTGTATAACTACTGCCCCCAGCATACCCAACAGCTAAACAGTGCATAACTACTGCCCCCAGCATACCCAACAGCTAAACAGTGCATAACTACTGCCCCCAGCATGCCCCATCAGCTAAACAGTGCATAACTACTGCCCCCAGCATACCCAACAGCTAAACAGTACATAACTACTGCCCCCAGCATACCCAACAGCTAAACAGTACATAACTACTGCCCCAGCATACCCCAACAGCTAAACAGTACATAACTACTGCCCCCAGCATACCCCAACAGCTAAACAGTGCATAACTACTGCCCCCAGCATACCCCAACAGCTAAACAGTGCATGACTACTACCCCCAGCATACCCAACAGCTAAACAGTGTATAACTACTGCCCCCAGCATACCATACAGCTAAACAGTGCATAACTACTGCCCCCAGCATACCCAACAGCTAAACAGTGCATAACTACTGCCCCCAGCATACCCCAACAGCTAAACAGTGTATAACTACTGCCCCCAGCATACCCCAACAGCTAAACAGTACATAACTACTGCTCCAGCATACCCAACAGCTAAACAGTGCGTAACTACTGCCCCCAGCATACCCAACAGCTAAACAGTACATAACTACTGCCCCCAGCATACCCCAACAGCTAAACAGTGCATAACTACTGCCCCCAGCATACCCCAACAGCTAAACAGTGCATAACTACTGCCCCCAGCATACCCAACAGCTAAACAATGCATAACTACTACCCCCAGCATACCCCAACAGCTAAACAGTGCATAACTACTGCCCCCAGCATACCCAACAGCTAAACAATGCATAACTACTACCCCCAGCATACCCAACAGCTAAACAGTGTATAACTACTACCCCCACCACTATGTATATAGACTTCCCCTGCCCCCCCCCACCACTATGTATATAAGCCTCCTCTGTGCTCCCTACTATGTATATAGACCTCCCCTGCCCCCCCCCCCACTATGTATATAGGCCTCCTCCGTGCCCCCTACTATGTATATAGACCGCCCCTGCCCCCCCCCCCACCACTATGTATATAGACCGCCCCTGCCCCCCCACCACTATGTATATAGGCCTCCTCCGTGCCCCCTACTATGTATATAGACCTCCCCTGCCCCCCCCCCACCACTATGTATATAGGCCTCCTCTGTGCCCCCTACTATGTATATAGACCTCCCCTGCCCCCACCCCACCACTATGCATATAGGCCTCCTCTGTGCCCCCTACTATGTATATAGACCTCCCCTGCCCCCCCCCCACCACTATGTATATAGGCCTCCTCTGTGCCCCCTACTATGTATATAGACCTCCCCTGCCCCCACCCCACCACTATGTATATAGGCCTCCTCCGTGCCCCTACTATGTATATAAACCTCCCCTGCCCCCACCACCACTATGTATATAGACCTCCCCTGCCCCCCACCACTATGTATATAGGCCTCCTCTGTGCCCCCTACTATGTATATAGGCCTCCTCTGTACCCCCTATGTATATAGGCCTCCTCCGTGCCCCCTACTATGTATAAAGACCTCCCCTGCCCCCACCCCACCACTATGTATATAGACCTCCTCTGTGCCCCCTATGTATATAGGCCTCCTCTGTGCCCCCTATGTATATAGACCGCCCCTGCCCCCACCACCACTATGTATATAGACCTCCTCTGTGCCCCTACTATGTATATAGACCTCCTCTGCCCCCCACCACTATGTATATAGGCCTCCTCCGTGCCCCCTACTATGTATATAGACCTCCCCTGCCCCCACCCCACCACTATGTATATAGGCCTCCTCTGTGCCCCCTATGTATATAGACCTCCCCTGCCCCCACCCCACCACTATGTATATAGGCCTCCTCCGTGCCCCCTACTATGTATATAGACCTCCCCTGCCCCCACCCCACCACTATGTATATAGGCCTCCTCTGTGCCCCTACTATGTATATAGACCTCCCCTGCCCCCCCCAACACTATGTATATAGGCCTCCTCCGTGCCCCCTACTATGTATATAGACCGCCCCTGCCCCCCCCCCCCCCCACCACTATGTATATAGGCCTCCTCTGTGCCCCCTACTATGTATATAGACCTCCCCTGCCCCCACCCCACCACTATGTATATAGGACTCCTCTGTGCCCCTACTATGTATATAGACCTCCCCTGCCCCCCCAACACTATGTATATAGGCCTCCTCTGTGCCCCCTACTATGTATATAGACCTCCCCTGCCCCCCCAACACTATGTATATAGGCCTCCTCTGTGCCCCCTACTATGTATATAGACCTCCCCTGCCCCCACCCCACCACTATGTATATAGGCCTCCTCTGTGCCCCTACTATGTATATAGACCTCCCCTGCCCCCCCCCACCACTATGTATATAGACCTCCCCTGCCCCCCCCCAACACTATGTATATAGGCCTCCTCTGTGCCCCCTACTATGTATATAGACCTCCTCTGCCCCCCACCACTATGTATATAGGCCTCCTCTGTGCCCCCTACTATGTATATAGACCTCCCCTGCCCCCACCACCACTATGTATATAGACCTCCCCTGCCCCCCACCACTATGTATATAGGCCTCCTCTGTGCCCCCTATGTATATAGGCCTCCTCCGTGCCCCCTACTATGTATATAGACCTCCCCTGCCCCCCCCCACCACTATGTATATAAGCCTCCTCTGTGCCCCTACTATGTATATAGACCTCCCCTGCCCCCCCCCACCACTATGTATATAAGCCTCCTCTGTGCCCCCTATGTATATAGACCGCCCCTGCCCCCCCCCCACCACTATGTATATAGACCTCCTCTGTGCCCCCTACTATGTATATAGACCTCCCCTGCCCCCACCCCACCACTATGTATATAGACCTCCCCTGCCCCCCACCACTATGTATATAGGCCTCCTCCGTGCCCCCTACTATGTATATAGACCTCCCCTGACCCCACCCCACCACTATGTATATAGGACTCCTCTGTGCCCCTACTATGTATATAGACCTCCCCTGCCCCCCACCACTATGTATATAGGCCTCCTCTGTGCCCCCTACTATGTATATAGACCTCCCCTGCCCCCACCCCACCACTATGTATATAGGCCTCCTCCGTGCCCCCTACTATGTATATAGACCTCCCCTGCCCCCACCACCACTATGTATATAGGCCTCCTCCGTGCCCCCTACTATGTATATAGACCTCCCCTGCCCCCCCCACCACTATGTATATAGGCCTCCTCTGTGCCCCCTACTATGTATATAGACCTCCCCTGCCCCCCCCCCACCACTATGTATATAGGCCTCCTCTGTGCCCCCTACTATGTATATAGACCTCCCCTGCCCCCACCCCACCACTATGTATATAGGCCTCCTCCGTGCCCCCTACTATGTATATAGACCTCCCCTGCCCCCCCCCCACCACTATGTATATAGGCCTCCTCTGTGCCCCTACTATGTATATAGACCTCCCCTGCCCCCCCCACCACTATGTATATAGGCCTCCTCTGTGCCCCCTACTATGTATATAGGCCTCCTCTGTGCCCCCTACTATGCATATAGGCCTCCTCTGTGCCCCCTATGTATATAGACCTCCCCTGCCCCCCCCACCACTATGTATATAGGCCTCCTCCGTGCCCCCTACTATGTATATAGACCTCCCCTGCCCCCCCCACCACTATGTATATAGGCCTCCTCTGTGCCCCCTACTATGTATATAGGCCTCCTCTGTGCCCCCTACTATGCATATAGGCCTCCTCTGTGCCCCCTATGTATATAGACCTCCCCTGCCCCCCCCACCACTATGTATATAGGCCTCCTCCGTGCCCCCTACTATGTATATAGACCTCCCCTGCCCCCCCACCACTATGTATATAGGCCTCCTCTGTGCCCCCTATGTATATAGGCCTCCTCCGTGCCCCCTACTATGTATATAGACCTCCCCTGACCCCACCCCAACACTATGTATATAGGCCTCCTCTGTGCCCCCTACTATGTATATAGGCCTCCTCTGTGCCCCCTACTATGTATATAGACCTCCCCTGCCCCCCCAACACTATGTATATAGGCCTCCTCTGTGCCCCCTACTATGTATATAGACCGCCCCTGCCCCCCCCCCTACTATGTATATAGGCCTCCTCTGCCCCCCCCCACCACTATGTATATAGGCCTCCTCTGCCCCCCCCACCACTATGTATATAGGCCTCCTCCGTGCCCCCTACTATGTATATAGACCTCCCCTGCCCCCCCCCACCACTATGTATATAGACCTCCTCTGTGCCCCCTACTATGTATATAGACCTCCCCTGCCCCCACCCCACCACTATGTATATAGGCCTCCTCCGTGCCCCCTACTATGTATATAGACCTCCCCTGCCCCCCCCCACCACTATGTATATAGGCCTCCTCTGTGCCCCCTACTATGTATATAGGCCTCCCCTGCCCCCCCCCCCACCACTATGTATATAGGCCTCCTCTGTGCCCCCTACTATGTATATAGGCCTCCCCTGCCCCCCCCCCCCACCACTATGTATATAGGCCTCCTCTGTGCCCCCTACTATGTATATAGGCCTCCTCTGTGCCCCCTACTATGTATATAGGCCTCCTCTGTGCCCCCTACTATGTATATAGGCCTCCTCCGTGCCCCCTACTATGTATATAGACCTCCCCTGCCCCCCCCCCACCACTATGTATATAGGCCTCCTCTGTGCCCCCTACTATGTATATAGGCCTCCTCTGTGCCCCCTACTATGTATATAGGCCTCCTCTGTGCCCCCTACTTAGTGGGGGGGGGGGGGGCTATATACATAGTAGGGGGCACAGAGGAAGCATACATACACAGAGGAGGCCTATATACATATGTATATGGGCTGTACAAGGGCTGTATATGGGCTGTATATGGACTGTACAAGGGCTGTATATAGGCTGTATATAGGCTGTACAAGGGCTGTATATGGTATAGGCTGTACAAGGGCTGTATATGGGCTGTATATGGGCTGTACCAGGGCTGTATATGGGCTGTATATGGGCTGTACAACGGCTGTACAAGGGCTGTATATGGGCTGTATATGGGCTGTATATGGGCTGTATATGGGCTGTATATGGGCTGTATATGGGCTGTACATGGGCTGTATATGGTATAGGCTGTATATGGGCTGTATATGGGCTGTATATGGGCTGTACAAGGGCTGTATATGGGCTGTATATAGGCTGTACAAGTGCTGTATATGGTATAGGCTGTACAAGGGCTGTATATGGGCTGTATATGGGCTGTACAAGGGCTGTATATGGGCTGTACAACGGCTGTACAAGGGCTGTACAAGGGCTGTATATGGGCTGTATATGGGCTGTATATGGGCTGTATATGGGCTGTATATGGGCTGTATATGGGCTGTATATGGGCTGTATATGGGCTGTACAAGGGCTGTATATGGGCTGTATATGGGCTGTACAAGGGCTGTATATGGGCTGTATATGGGCTGTACAAGGGCTGTATATGGGCTGTACAAGGGCTGTATATGGGCTGTATATGGGCTGTATATGGGCTGTACAAGGGCTGTATATGGGCTGTACAAGGGCTGTATAAGGGCTGTATATGGGCTGTACAAGGGCTGTACATGGGCTGTACATGGGCTGTACAAGGGCTGTATATGGGCTGTATATGGGCTGTATATGGGCTGTATAAGGGCTGTATATGGGCTGTACAAGGGCTGTACATGGGCTGTACATGGGCTGTACAAGGGCTGTATATGGGCTGTATATGGGCTGTACAAGGGCTGTATATGGGCTGTATATGGGCTGTACAAGGGCTGTATATGGGCTGTATATGGGCTGTATATGGGCTGTATATGGGCTGTACAAGTGCTGTATATGGGCTGTATGCCTAGAATTTCTTTTAATTTTACAGCAGAAGCTATAAATCAGGGCATGGTGGTGATGGATCCCCAGGACACAGTGTGAAAGCTCCAGCACCAGGACGGTGCACAAACCGCAGCCTCCTTCCGAGTACTATATGTACAACTGGGTACAATGGGGATCCATAGGGATCGGCCTTCAGTATGGCTCCCTCCCATCTGTAGCGGCAGGAAGAAGACAAGAGTGGATCCCGATTGTGCCCAGCTGTATACAATGCCTTCTGTGTATTCTCTAGTACTTGGAGGGACGCTCCTTATCTTGGTCTCGGCTTTGAACTGTTAGTGCATAGTTACTTTCCTGATAGCAATAGCATCATGGCCATCAGGAATCAGGCATCATGGCCATTGTATCTGTTGTATCTTCTGCAGCAGAATCTATCTTCCGTGGACTGGACCCCATAACCCTGAGATGTATCCCCCCCCCCCCCCTGACCCCATAACCCTGAGATGTATCCCACCCCTGGACCCCACCACCATGTGTCCCCCCCCATAACCCCAAGATGTGAGGACGGTGTGATGGCGACTTGGTGGCTCAGATGTCCCCGGTCAGTTCTGACCTGCAGAGACTCGCTGATCTTTAATGTGGACAGCTGCTTGGGTGGCGGATTAGCCCTAATCTCCTGGCTGAGCGCCGGGGTGCCATGTTCACAGCTGGTCACAGTTTGATGTAAATAGATTAGAAGAGGTCACCCTGCAAGGAATGAGGTCACTCCGAGACCAACAACCATGTGCAATGTGCTTGTCCTCCAACCACCACCCCGCAGCAAGCTCCGAAATCCACTACCAACATTCAAACAGCAGCCAGATGGTGTCTAAAGTCATTTAGGCTTCTTACCACCTCACGGGCCCCCTCCCCAACCCCCTACTGCCCACTCCTGCTACTGTCACAGTTCACTGCCTCTACTTTAGCCTCCTTCTGCCCCATCTGCTAGCCGTGGCTCCTTCTGCTGCTCCTGCCCCCACCTCCCCCTTCCCACTCCTGACTCCTTCCCTTCCTCTGCTCCCCCCCCACTCCTGGCTCCTCCTTCCACTCCTGCCCCTCCCCCTTATCTGCCATTAATCTGCCCCCTGAGGAGCAGGAACATTTTTTGCGAGACTTTCCAGTGTGTTTTGCGCTGTCTGCCATCAGGAGGAGCACAATAAGTGCACAAAACTGTGGACAGTGGTGGTGACCCCTAAACGTAGCCTATCTTTGTAAATATGTGAAAGTGAGTATCCCTGTCTCCTACGAAACCTCTGCAGATCTACTGAACGGCCCTTCAAGAACGGACGTAGAGAGCCAGGAAACAAGATGAAGGAATAGGAATGTTTAATGTGAAGTGTTAGGGGCCCCAAGTGGTGGCACATGTTCTAGGAAACCCTCTCCACCTTCATGATATTGGTATAACCCGCTCCAGGTCTCCAGCCGGTCAGAATAATCACCACGTCGTCCTTGTGCAGAAATCCTCGCACCTTCCCTATAATACAACACAAACAAGGGATAAGAGGCGGCCACTGTCCTGTAGTGCGAAAGCACCACAACATCCTGTGACATCTCTGCCGCCCCTTATCCTGCCACATCATCTCCACACTGCTACATCCTGCCACATCTTTGCCGCCCCTTATCCTGCCACATCTCCAGACTGCTACATCCTGCCACATCTCCAGACTGCTACATCCTGCCACATCTCCACACTGCTACATCCTGCCACATCCTCTCCACACTGCTACATCCTGCCACATCTCCACACTGCTACATCCTGCCACATCCTCTCCACACTGCTACATCCTGCCACATCCTCTCCACACTGCTACATCCTGCCACATCTCCACACTGCTACATCCTGCCACATCTCCACACTGCTACATCCTGCCACATCTCCAGACTGCTACATCCTGCCACATCTCCACACTGCTACATCCTGCCACATCTCCACACTGCTACATCCTGCCACATCTCCACACTGCTACATCCTGCCACATCCTCTCCACACTGCTACATCCTGCCACATCCTCTCCACACTGCTACATGCTGCCACATCTCCACACTGCTACATCCTGCCACATCTCTGCCTCCCCGCATCCTGCCACATCTCCACACTGCTACATCCTGCCACATCTCCACCCTGCTACATCCTGCCACATCTCCACACTGCTACATCCTGCCACATCTCCACACTGCTACATCCTGCCACATACTCTCCACACTGCTACATCCTGCCACATACTCTCCACACTGCTACATGCTGCCACATCTCCACACTGCTACATCCTGCCACATCCTCTCCACACTGCTACATCCTGCCACATCTCCACACTGCTACATCCTGCCACATCCTCTCCACACTGCTACATCCTGCCACATCCTCTCCACACTGCTACATCCTGCCACATCCTCTCCACACTGCTACATCCTGCCACATCTCCACACTGCTACATCCTGCCACATCTCCACACTGCTACATCCTGCCACATCCTCTCCACACTGCTACATCCTGCCACATCCTCTCCACACTGCTACATCCTGCCACATCTCCACAGTGCTACATCCTGCCACATCTCCACACTGCTACATCCTGCCAAATCTCCACACTGCTACATCCTGCCACATCTCCAGACTGCTACATCCTGCCACATCTCCAGACTGCTACATCCTGCCACATCTCCACACTGCTACATCCTGCGACATCTCTGCCGTCCCTACTCCTGCCACATCCTCTCCACACTGCTACATCCTGCCACATCTCTGCCTCCCCACATCCAGCCACATCTCCACACTGCTACATCCTGCCACATCTCTGCCTCCCCGCATCCTGCCACATCTCCACACTGCTACATCCTGCCACATCTCTGCCTCCCCGCATCCTGCCACATCTCCACACTGCTACATCCTGCCACATCTCTGCCTCCCCGCATCCTGCCACATCTCCACACTGCTACATCCTGCCACATCTCCACCCTGCTACATCCTGCCACATCCTCTCCACACTGCTACATCCTGCCACATCTCCACCTTGCTACATCCTGCCACATCCTCTCCACACTGCTACATGCTGCCACATCCTCTCCACACTGCTACATGCTGCCACATCTCCACACTGCTACATCCTGCCACATCTCTGCCTCCCCACATCCAGCCGCATCTCCACACTGCTACATCCTGCCACATCTCCACCTCCCCGCATCCTGCCACATCTCCACACTGCTACATCTCCGCCTCCCCGCATTCTGCCACATCTCCGCCGCTCCGCATCCTGCCACATCTCCATACTGCTACATCCTGCCACATCTCCGCCTCCCCGCATCCTGCCACATCTCCGCCTCTCTGCATCCTGCCACATCTCCACCACCCCGCATCCTGCCACATCTCCGCCTCCCTGCATTCTGCAACATCTCCGCCTCCCCGCATTCTGCCACATCTCCGCCTCCCCGCATCCTGCCACACCTCCGCCTCCCCGCATCCTGCCACATCTCCACTCTGCTACATCCAGCATCACTACATCCTGTCACATCAACTGCAGCAACCACAGAATGTGTCAATACTAGGGGCCCCGCCCCCTGGCAGGTCCCAGCCCCGCCTTCCCTCCAGCCACCTGATTCTATAGCCCCACCTTTACAGCCAGTCCATGGAACATGCTGCCCCTCAGTGACTCTGAAATCTGCCCCCTGAGGCAAGATAGGCATCTCACCTCATGGCAGCTACATTCCTAGCTCCATCTTTACTATAAGAGAGAACCTTACCGATCGCCATAGCAAACTGCACCCTCCGGTCCACGTCATCCGCCCAGACCTCCAGCTGTGATTCGCGGTACAGAGCTGGGAACACCCCGCGGTTCAGGTGAGCCTGACGAGCGACCTGCTGGTTACGTGTCACCGCTATGATGGGGGCACGAGGACGGTAACGGGAGAGAAGCTGAGCAGACCTGGGAGAGGGGGAGAACGTCAGCTGTCAAGATGGCAGCACATACAATGGAGAGAAGAGTCTACAATGCTGAGGATGCCGCACCTGCCCGACGTGGTGAGGACAATGATGGCTCCAGCACAACATTTAAAGGAGGCCTCCACCGCTCCGATGGCAGTCACCTCTGTCGGGTCTTGAGTCAGGGGGGTCAGTCTGCGCAACTCTTCAAACAGCTGCTGGTTATAGATGGCGGCTTCTGCTTCCCGAGCGATCTGAAGGGAGAGAGCGAAACCCCCGACATGAGGAGAGGAGATCTACCCTGAGTATAGTACACCCCCGACCTGAGGAGAGGAGACCTACCCCGAGTATAGTACACCCCCAACATGAGGAGAGGAGATCTACCCGAGTATAGTACACCCCCAACATGAGGAGAGGAGATCTACCCGAGTATAGTACATTCCCGACATGAGGAGAGGAGATCTACCCGAGTATAGTACACCCCCAACCTGAGGAGAGGAGATCTACCCTGAGTATAGTACACCCCCGACCTGAGGAGAGGAGATCTACCCTGAGTATAGTACACCCATCCCAAGTATACTGGAGCCCTCACCGCGTGCTGCATGTGGACGGCCTCCACAGGATACAGCCCCTTGGCAGTCTCTCCAGATAACATGATGCAGTCAGCTCCATCCAGTACGGCGTTGGCTACGTCACTGCTCTCAGCTCGGGTGGGCCGAGGCTTCTTTACCATACTCTCCAGCATCTGTGAGGAGAAGGTAAGACACCAGTGACCACCCAATATATTGCCACACTGGTCGCCCCCCACCCCGCCATGGTGACCCCTGGATGTGGTAGAGGGATATCATAGGGCTTACAATCATGTTGCCTCACCTGGGTGGCACAGATGACCGGCTTCCCTGCACGGTTGCATCTGCCAATCATCATCTTCTGGGCCAGAAACACTTTCTCTGCTGGAATCTCGATGCCGAGATCTCCGCGAGCCACCATGATCCCATCACTAGCTTCCAGAATCTCATCAAACCTTCAGCCGAAATATAGGGACTAAGAGTGGTGGCCACCAGTGACAGAGGAGGACTGAAGACATCAGGAGGAGGAGCGAAGACATCGGGGGGAGGAGCGAAGACATCGAGGGGAGGAGCGAAGACATCGGGGGCAGAACTGAAGACATCAGGAGGACGACTGAAGACATCGGGGGGAGGAGCGAAGACATCGGGGGGAGGACTGAAGACATCAGGAGGAGGACTGAAGACATCGGGGGAGGAGCGAAGACATCGGGGGAGGACTGAAGACATCGGGGGGAGGACTGAAGACATCGGGGGGAGGAGCGAAAACATCGGGGGGAGGACTGAAGACATCAGGAGGAGGACTGAAGACATCGGGGGAGGAGCGAAGACATCGGGGGAGGAGCGAAGACATCGGGGGGAGGACTGAAGACATCGGGAGGAGGACTGAAGACATCGGGGGAGGAGCGAAGACATCGGGGGAGGAGCGAAGACATCGGGGGGAGGACTGAAGACATCGGGGGAGGAGTGAAGACATCGGGGGGAGGACTGAAGACATCGGGGGGGAGGACTGAAGACATCGGGGGGAGGAGCGAAGACATCGGGGGGAGGACCAAAGACATGGGGGGGAGGAGCAAAGACATGGGGAGCACTTACCTCTTCACACCCTCATGATTCTCTATCTTACTGATGATCTTAATATTACGGCCCTTCTCGCCCAGCTGCTTGCGGATGGCCAACACGTCCTGCGCCTTGCGGATGAATGAGGCAAACACCATGTCCACCCCCTGGTCAATGCCAAATTTAAGATCCAAGCAATCCCTTTCAGATAAGGCGGGGAGATCCACCTCGGCTCCAGGAAGATTCACACCCTTTCTACTGCACAGGTTACCTCCATTCTCCACCTCCGCAAGACAGTAATCCGAACCTACCCAAGAGAGACGCAAGTCACCAGGCTGTCCCACAACCACCCATAAAGTGATCAACCCATCAAGGTAACCCCACACACATTCCCCTTATATCATAGCCTCCCCCCAGGCGAGGGTCCCTTATATCATAGCCTCCCCCCGCCAGGCGAGGGTCCCTTATATCATAGCCTCCCCCCGCCAGGCGAGCGTCCCTTATATCATAGCCTCCCCCCAGGTGAGTGTCCCTTATATCATAGCCTCCCCCCGCCAGGCGAGCGTCCCTTATATCATAGCCTCCCCCCAGGCGAGCGTCCCTTATATCATAGCCTCCCCCCAGGTGAGTGTCCCTTATATCATAGCCTCCCGCCAGGTGAGTGTCCCTTATATCATAGCCTCCCCCGCCAGGTGAGTGTCGCTTATATCATAGCCTCCCCCCGCCAGGTGAGTGTCCCTTATATCATAGCCTCCCCCCGCCAGGTGAGTGTCGCTTATATCATAGCCTCCCCCCGCCAGGTGAGTGTCCTTTATATCATAGCCTCCCCCGCCAGGTGAGTGTCGCTTATATCATAGCCTCCCGCCAGGTGAGTGTCCTTTATATCATAGCCTCCCCCGCCAGGTGAGTGTCGCTTATATCATAGCCTCCCGCCAGGTGAGTGTCCTTTATATCATAGCCTCCCCCCGCCAGGTGAGTGTCCTTTATATCATAGCCTCCCCCAGCCAGGTGAGTGTCGCTTATATCATAGCCTCCCCTCGCCAGGTGAGTGTCCCTTATATCATAGCCCCCTCCCAGGTGAGTGTCCCTTATCATAGCCTCCCCCCACCAGGTGAGTGTCCCTTATATTATAGCCTACCCTCGCCAGGTGAGTGTCCCTTATATCATAGCCTCCCGCCAGGGGAGTGTCCTTTATATCATAGCCTCCCCCCGCCAGGTGAGTGTCCCTTATATCATAGCCTCCCCCGCCAGGTGAGTGTCCCTTATATTATAACCTCCCCCTGCCAGGTGAGTGTCCCTTATATTATAGCCTCGAGTGTCCCGTCACCTGCCCCAGGACTCACCAATCTCCCTGACCAGCAGCGATATCAGACCGTCATCCACAAAGATCCTGCCCCCAACCTTCAGCACCTTACAGATGTTCTTGTAGTCCACCCACAGGAGGTTTTGGTCACACTGGTCCTGATAGGCCGGGTCTGTGGTTACTTTCACAACCGAGCCCTTCACCAGCTCCACCTCTGCGTTCTCCCCCTGCCGGATACATGCCGTATGAGAGGCAGGAAATAACAGCCCAAACCCCTCCCCCGCTGTAATAACCCTGACAGATCAGAGCCCCTCCCCCGCTGTAATAACCCCTACAGATCAGAGCCCCTCCCCCGCTGTAATAACCCCTACAGATCAGAGCCCCTCCCCCGCTGTAATAACCCCTACAGATCAGAGCCCCTCCCCCGCTGTAATAACCCCGGCAGATCAGTGCCCCTCCCCCGCACACTGCTGTAATAACCCCGGCAGATCAGCGCCCCTCCCCCGCACACTGCTGTAATAACCCCGGCAGATCAGAGCCCCTCCCCCGCTGTAATAACCCCGGCAGATCAGTGCCCCTCCCTCCCCCGCACACTGCTGTAATAACCCCGGCAGATCAGTGCCCCTCCCTCCCCCGCTGTAATAACCCCGGCAGATCAGTGCCCCTCCCCCGCACACTGCTGTAATAACCCCGGCAGATCAGCGCCCCTCCCCCGCACACTGCTGTGATAACCCCGGCAGATAGTGCCCCTCCCCCGCACACTGCTGTAATAACCCCGGCAGATCAGCGCCCCTCCCCCGCACACTGCTGTAATAACCCCGGCAGATCAGAGCCCCTCCCCCGCTGTAATAACCCCGGCAGATCAGAGCCCCTCCCCCACACACTGCTGTAATAACCCCGGCAGATCAGTGCCCCTCCCTCCCCCGCACACTGCTGTAATAACCCCGGCAGATCAGTGCCCCTCCCTCCCCCGCACACTGCTGTAATAACCCCGGCAGATCAGAGCCCCTCCCCCGCACACTGCTGTAATAACCCCGGCAGATCAGTGCCCCTCCCTCCCCCGCTGTAATAACCCCGGCAGATCAGTGCCCCTCCCCCGGACACTGCTGTAATAACCCCGGCAGATCAGCGCCCCTCCCCCGCACACTGCTGTAATAACCCCTACAGATCAGTGCCCCTCCCTCCCCCGCACACTGCTGTAATAACCCCGGCAGATCAGAGCCCCTCCCTCCCCCGCACACTGCTGTAATAACCCCGGCAGATCAGTGCCCCTCCCCCGCTGTAATAACCCAGGCAGATCAGAGCCCCTCCCTCCCCCGCACACTGCTGTAATAACCCCGGCAGATCAGAGCCCCTCCCCCGCTGTAATAACCCCGGCAGATCAGAGCCCCTCCCCCGCTGTAATAACCCCGGCAGATCAGAGCCCCTCCCCCGCTGTAATAACCCCGGCAGATCAGAGCCCCTCCCCTGCTGTAATAACCCCGGCAGATCAGAGCCCCTCCCCCGCTGTAATAACCCCGGCAGATCAGAGCCCCTCCCCTGCTGTAATAACCCCGGCAGATCAGAGCCCCACCCCCGCACACTGCTGTAATAACCCCGGCAGATCAGAGCCCCTCCCCCGCACACTGCTGTAATAACCCCGGCAGATCAGAGCCCCTCCCTCCCCTGCTGTAATAACCCCGGCAGATCAGTGCCCCTCCCTCCCCCGCACACTGCTGTAATAACCCCGGCAGATCAGAGCCCCTCCCCCGCTGTAATAACCCCGGCAGATCAGAGCCCCTCCCCCGCACACTGCTGTAATAACCCCGGCAGATCAGTGCCCCTCCCCCGCACACTGCTGTAATAACCCCGGCAGATCAGAGCCCCTCCCCCGCACACTGCTGTAATAACCCCGGCAGATCAGTGCCCCTCCCCCGCACACTGCTGTAATAACCCCGGCAGATCAGAGCCCCTCCCCCGCACACTGCTGTAATAACCCCGTCAGATCAGAGCCCCTCCCCCGCTGTAATAACCCCGGCAGATCAGAGTCCCTCCCCCGCTGTAATAACCCCGGCAGATCAGAGCCCCTCCCCCGCACACTGCTGTAATAACCCCGTCAGATCAGTGCCCCTCCCTCCCCCGCACACTGCTGTAATAACTCCGGCAGATCAGAGCCCCTCCCCCGCTGTAATAAACCCGGCAGATCAGAGTCCCTCCCCCGCTGTAATAACCCCGGCAGATCAGTGCCCCTCCCCCGCACACTGCTGTAATAACCCCGGCAGATCAGTGCCCCTCCCTCCCCCGCACACTGCTGTAATAACTCCGGCAGATCAGAGCCCCTCCCCCGCTGTAATAACCCCGGCAGATCAGAGTCCCTCCCCCGCTGTAATAACCCCGGCAGATCAGTGCCCCTCCCCCGCACACTGCTGTAATAACCCCGGCAGATCAGTGCCCCTCCCCCGCACACTGCTGTAATAACCCCGGCAGATCAGAGCCCCTCCCCCGCACACTGCTGTAATAACCCCGGCAGATCAGTGCCCCTCCCTCCCCCGCACACTGCTGTAATAACCCCGGCAGATCAGTGCCCCTCCCTCCCCCGCACACTGCTGTAATAACCCCGGCAGATCAGTGCCCCTCCCTCCCCCGCACACTGCTGTAATAACCCCGGCCCCCCCCCCCCCCCCCGACATACCGCTTTTATAACCCCGGTGCGGATCTCGGGTCCCTTGGTGTCCAGGGCAATAGCGACCGGCCGGTAAAACATGGGATTGGCAGCAAAGCTTTCAGTGGCTTCTCGCACGTTCTTGATGGAGCCAGCGTGGTACTGAAAGGAGAGAAGGGATGACTGGGGTGGGGGCAGGTGGACAAGCCGGCTGGGGGGGGGGGGTACAGGTGGACAAGCCGGCTAGGGGGGTGGGGGCAGGTGGACAAGCCGGCTAGGGGGGTGGGGGCAGGTGGACAAGCCGGCTAGGGGGGTGGGGGCAGGTGGACAAGCCGGCTGGGGGTGGGGGCAGGTGGACAAGCCGGCTGGGGGGGGGGGGGTACAGGTGGACAAGCCGGCTAGGGGGGTGGGGGCAGGTGGACAAGCCGGCTGGGGGTGGGGGCAGGTGGACAAGCCGGCTGGGGGGGTGGGGGCAGGTGGACAAGCCGGCTGGGGGGGTGGGGGCAGGTGGACAAGCCGGCTGGGGGGGTGGGGGCAGGTGGACAAGCCGGCTGGGGGGGTGGGGGCAGGTGGACAAGCCGGCTGGGGGGGTGGGGGCAGGTGGACAAGCCGGCTGGGGGGTGGGGGCAGGTGGACAAGCCGGCTGGGGGTGGGGGCAGGTGGACAAGCCGGCTAGGGGGGTGGGGGCAGGTGGACAAGCCGGCTGGGGGGGAGGGGGCAGGTGGACAAGCCGGCTGGGGGGGAGGGGGCAGGTGGACAAGCCGGCTGGGGGGGAGGGGGCAGGTGGACAAGCCGGCTGGGGGGGAGGGGGCAGGTGGACAAGCCGGCTGGGGGGGAGGGGGCAGGTGGACAAGCCGGCTGGGGGGGGAGGGGGCAGGTGGACAAGCCGGCGGGGGGGGGGGGGGGCAGGTGGACAAGCCGGCTGGGGGGGAGGGGGCAGGTGGACAAGCCGGCTGGGGGGGAGGGGGCAGGTGGACAAGCCGGCTGGGGGTGGGGGCAGGTGGACAAGCCGGCTGGGGGGGAGGGGGCAGGTGGACAAGCCGGCTGGGGGGGAGGGGGCAGGTGGACAAGCCGGCTGGGGGGGAGGGGGCAGGTGGACAAGCCGGCTGGGGGGGGAGGGGGCAGGTGGACAAGCCGGCTGGGGGGGAGGGGGCAGGTGGACAAGCCGGCTGGGGGGGAGGGGGCAGGTGGACAAGCCGGCTGGGGGTGGGGGCAGGTGGACAAGCCGGCTGGGGGTGGGGGCAGGTGGACAAGCTGTGGATTTAGCGCTCACCTCGTGGGTCCCGTGAGAGAAGTTTAGGCGGGCGATGTTCATTCCGGCTTTTATCATCTCTTTCAGCATCTCCACCGAGCGGGAAGCCGGACCTAAAGGACAAAACAATGGCGCAAAATACTGGATACAGGCACGAATATACCGGGAGAGGGGGGAGGGAATAGCCAAATATATACCGGGGGAGGGGGGAGACCAATATATACCGGGAGAGGGGGAGGGGATAGCCAAATATATACCGGGGGAGGGGGAAGCCAAATATATACCGGGGGAGGGGGATAGCCAAATATATACCGGGGGAGGGGGGAGGGGATAGCCAAATATATACTGGGGGAGGGGAGAGCCAAATATATACCGGGGGAGGGGGGAGGGGATAGCCAAATATATACCGGGGGAGGGAATAGCCAAATATATACCGGGGGAGGGGAGAGCCAAATATATATCGGGGGAGGGGGGAGGGGATAGCCAAATATATATCGGGGAAGGGGATAGCCAAATATATACCGGGGGAGGGGATAGCCAAATATATACCGGGGGAGGGGATAGCCAAATATATACCGGGGGAGGGGGGAGGGGATAGCCAAATATATATCGGGGGAGGGGATAGCCAAATATATACCGGGGGAGGGGGGAGGGGATAGCCAAATATATACTGGTAGAGGGGGAATAGCCAAATATATACTGGTAGAGGGGGAAATAGCCAAACACACCAGGGAAGGTACACCAAATGTAGTGGGGGAGGGGCTTACCAATGGTGCAGATGATGCTGGTGTTCCTGGCGGTCAGCGGCTCGGAGTCGATGTCCAGCAGACACAGATGCTCCAGGAAGGTGTCGGCCATAGAGGCGCTGAGCTGCTGTTTCTGGAAAAAGGCCGGACCGAGATCCTGGGTCAGCTGCGCCATATTGTCCGAGAGACGCCTGCGGCCAAATACTGAGAGAAGAAGCAAAGGTCACTATGTACGGAGGCCATCAGTCTTACAGGGCTGCTGCAGCCAGGCCATCAGTCTTACAGGGCTGCTGCAGTCAGGCCATCAGTCTTACAGGGCTGCTGCAGTCAGGCCATCAGTCTTACAGGGCTGCTGCAGTCAGGCCATCAGTCTTACAGGGCTGCTGCAGTTAGGCCATCAGTCTTACAGGGCTGCTGCAGTTAGGCCATCAGTCTTACAGGGCTGCTGCAGTTAGGCCATCAGTCTTACAGGGCTGCTGCAGTTAGGCCATCAGTCTTACAGGGCTGCTGCAGTTAGGCCATCAGTCTTACAGGGCTGCTGCAGTTAGGCCATCAGTCTTACAGGGCTGCTGCAGTTAGGCCATCAGTCTTACAGGGCTGCTGCAGTTAGGCCATCAGTCTTACAGGGCTGCTGCAGTTAGGCCATCAGTCTTACAGGGCTGCTGCAGTTAGGCCATCAGTCTTACAGGGCTGCTGCAGTTAGGCCATCAGTGGGCAGCTTATATAATTATTGACACTTCAGAGCCTTCAGATGATGTTACGTGGCTGCAGTGAACATCTCGGTGTCTGTGCCCCTTCCATGTTATCGCTTGTCTTGTGTTATGTCTTCTCTGTTACCCTTAAAAACCTACACCCCTCTTGATCGAGAAGTAATTCATTGTCCAGACAGGAACAGGTGACTGGGGGGTAGATCAGGGCAGGCAGGGACAGAGACAGGGGGGACGTAGATCAGGGCAGGCAGGGACAGAGACAGGGGGGGTAGATCAGGGCAGGCAGGGACAGGAGACTGGGGGGGGGGTAGATCAGGGCAGGCAGGGACAGGAGACTGGGGGGGTAGATCAGGGCAGGCAGGGGCAGGAGACTGGGGGGGAGTAGATCAGGGCAGGCAGGGACAGGAGACTGGGGGGGTAGATCAGGGCAGGCAGGGGCAGGAGACTGGGGGGGGGGGTAGATCAGGGCAGGCAGGGACAGAGACAGGGGGGACGTAGATCAGGGCAGGCAGGGACAGGAGACTGGGGGGGTAGATCAGGGCAGGCAGCGACAGGGGATGGGGTTGATCAGGGCAGGCAGGGACAGAGACAGGGGGGGTAGATCAGGGCAGGCAGGGACAGAGACTGGGGGGTAGATCAGGGCAGGCAGGGACAGAGACTGGGGGGGGTAGATCAGGGCAGGCAGGGACAGAGACGGGGGGGGGTAGATCAGGGCAGGCAGGGACAGGAGAATGGGGGGGTAGATCAGGGCAGGCAGGGACAGGAGACTGGTGGGGTAGATCAGGAACAGGAGACTGGGGGGGGGTAGATCAGGGCAGGCAGGGACAGGAGACTGGGGTGGGGTAGATCAGGGACAGGAGACTGGGGGGGTAGATCAGGGCAGGCAGGGACAGGAGACTGGGGGGGGTAGATCAGGGACAGGAGACTGGGGGGGTAGATCAGGGCAGGCAGGGACAGGAGAATGGGGGGGGTAGATCAGGGCAGGCAGGGACAGGAGACTGGGGGGGGGTAGATCAGGGCAGGCAGGGACAGGAGACTGGTGGGGTAGATCAGGAACAGGAGACTGGGGGGGTAGATCAGGGCAGGCAGGGACAGGAGACTGGGGGGGTAGATCAGGGCAGGCAGGGACAGGAGACTGGGGGGGGTAGATCAGGGACAGGAGACTGGGGGGGTAGATCAGGGCAGGCAGGGACAGGAGACTGGGGGGGGGGTAGATCAGGGACAGGAGACTGGGGGGGTAGATCAGGGCAGGCAGGGACAGGAGACTGGGGGGGGGTAGATCAGGGACAGGAGACTGGGGGGGTAGATCAGGGCAGGCAGGGACAGGAGACTGGGGGGGGGTAGATCAGGGACAGGAGACTGGGGGGGTAGATCAGGGCAGGCAGGGACAGGAGACTGGGGGGGGGGGTAGATCAGGGACAGGAGACTGGGGGGGTAGATCAGGGCAGGCAGGGACAGGAGACTGGGGGGGGTAGATCAGGGACAGGAGATTGGGGGGGGGTAAATCAGGGCAGGCAGGGACAGGAGAATGGGGGGGGTAGATCAGGGCAGGCAGGGACAGGAGACTGGGGTGGTAGATCAGGGACAGGAGACTGGGGGGGGTAGATCAGGGACAGGAGACTGGGGGGGTAGATCAGGGCAGGCAGGGACAGGAGACTGGGGGGGGTAGATCGGGCCGGCATGGACAGGGGATGGGGTAAATCAGGGCAGGCAGGGACAGGAGCAGGCCTGTATTTAGAGTTCATGCTGCCCTAGGCACTTTGCACGCAGAGGCGCCCCCCCCCCCCCCCCCGCCGCGCCGTTACTGTACATGCATGGTATATACCCTGGCACTTGGGTGCCGCTCTGCTTGATGCCCGCTGTTCTCATCAAACAGACGTGATGGAGGAAGGAAGGAGGCCGGGGGACTGGTTCTGTCCAGTGTCGGACTGGGGTACCTGGAGCCACCAATATACAACCAGTGAGACACGACATGCTGACCCGCTCCTTTCCTGAATTCATCTGTATCTGTGACAAATCTCAGAACACCCTCCATTTATACAGCTCTCAGGGTATGCTGGGAGTTGTAGTCTCTGAGAGGACAACCCTGTAATAAATCACTGTGTGCAGAAGCTCCTGGTGGCTGCAATCTGTGGGTGACAACCATCAGCCCTGAAGGTCCAGTAATACATCTGTCTACAGCGGCAGTTATCATAGGATTGTACTACTGTACTACAACTCCCAGCATATCCTGAGGGCTGCAGACTGTCAGTACATGCTGGGAGTTGTAGTGCCTGCAGCTGTTGTAGTTGGGTCCTATACACTGAATGCTTTGTGGCATATAAGAATAAAGAGATCTGTGGGGGCTCAGTGCAGGGAAGTGACCCCAGAACATCACTAATAGGGGATAGAACAAAAACATCTCCCCCTATCCCTATTAGTGCTGTTCTGGGGTCACTTCTATATACTGATCCCCCTCAGATCTATGTATACTTATATGCCACAAAGCATCCAGTGTATGATGCACCTAGGACCCAACTACAGCAGCTGCAGGCACTACAACTCCCAGCATATCCTGAGGGCTGCAGACTGTTCTGGGAGTTGTAGTGCCTACAGCTGTTGTAGTTGGGTCCTGGAGGTGTTGCGGGAGATCAGAATACAGAGATCTGTGGGGGCTCAGTGCAGGGAAGTGACCCCAGAACATCACTAATAGGGGATAGGGGGAGATGTTTTTGTTCTATCCCCTATTAGTGATGTTCTGGGGTCACGTCCCTGCACTGAGCCCCCACAGATCTATGTATTCTTATATGCCACAAAGAATACAGTGTATAATGCACCTAGGACCCAACTACAACAGCTGTAGGCACTACAACTCCCAGCAAGTACTGACAGTCTGCAGCCCTCAGGATATGCTGGGAGTTGTAGTGCCTGCAGCTCTTGTAGTTGGGTCCTAGTTTAAAAGTTTGGGCTAGTGTACTGTAGTGACCGCAGGGCTGTGTCAGTACACTACCGCAAACAATACACTGACCCATTTAGACCCCAATGGTACACAGGCTCTGCACACTATAGAAGTGATTACAGTGCAGTTACTAATGACTCACAGGTGACGTCTTCTCCGATTGCCGTCGCTCACTTTTTGCTTTCTTCTCCATCTGGCGCAGCATCATGAAGACTTCTCCGACCACAACTTGTCTGCAGGGGCAGCTGGGGGTGACTGGGGAAGGGAGGCAGCTGGGGGGGGCTGGGAAAGGGAGGAAGCTGGGGGTGACTGGGAAAGGGAGGCAGCTGGGGCGACAGGGGGACTGGGGAAGGGGGGCAGCTGGGGGTGACTGGGAAAGGGAGAGCAGCTGGGGGAAAGGGAGAGCAGCTGGGGGAAAGGGAGAGCAGCTGGGGGAAAGGGAGAGCAGCTGGGGGAAAGGGAGAGCAGCGGGGGGAAAGGGAGAGCAGCTGGGGGAAAGGGAGAGCAGCTGGGGGAAAGGGAGAGCAGCTGGGGGAAAGGGAGAGCAGCTGGGGGAAAGGGAGAGCAGCTGGGGGAAAGGGAGAGCAGCTGGGGGAAAGGGAGAGCAGCTGGGGGAAAGGGAGAGCAGCTGGGGGAAAGGGAGAGCAGCTGGGGGGCAGGGGACCAGTAGGGAGGGGCAGCTAGGGTGGCAGGGGAGAAGCTGGGGTTCAGGGGGGGCTGGGGCTCAGGGGGAGAGGCTGGGGGTCAGGGGGAGCGGTAGGGGGGCAGGGAAGAAGCTGGGATTCAGGGGGAGAGGCTGGGGGTCAGAGGGAGAAGCTGTGGGTCAGGGGGAGGGGCTGGGAGGCTGGGGAGCAGCTGAGAATGCAGGGGAGAGAGGCTGGGGGCAGGGGAGAGGCTGAGAATGCAGGGGGGAGAGGCTGGGGACCAGGGGAGAGGCTGGGGACCAGGGGAGAGGCTGAGGGTTAGGGGGAGAGTCTGGGGGGGGCAGGGGAAAGGCTGGGGGGCAGGGGAGAGGCTGGGGGGCAGGGGAGAGGCTGGGGGGCAGGGGAGAGGCTGAGGGTTAGGTGGAGAGGCTGGGGGGGGGCAGGGGAGAGGCTGGGGGGCAGGGGAGAGGCTGAGGGTTAGGGGGAGAGGCTGAGGGTTAGGGGGAGAGGCTGGGGGGCAGTGGGAGAGGCTGAGGTTTGGGGGGAGAGGCTGATGGTTAGGTGGAGAGGCTGGGGGGAGCAGGGGAGAGGCTGGGGGGCAGGTGAGAGGCTGAGGGGCAGGTGAGAGGCTGGGGGGCAGGGGAGAGGCTGAGGGGCAGGTGAGAGGCTGGAGGGCAGGTGAGAGGCTGAGGGGCAGGTGAGAGGCTGGGGGGCAGGTGAGAGGCTGAGGGGCAGGTGAGAGGCTGAGGGGCAGGTGAGAGGCTGGGGGGCGCAGGTGAGAGGCTGGGGGGCAGGTGAGAGGCTGGGGGGCAGGTGAGAGGCTGGGGGGCGCAGGTGAGAGGCTGGGGGGCAGGGGAGAGGCTGGGGGGCAGGGGAGAGGCTGAGGTTTGGGGGGAGAGGCTGATGGTTAGGTGGAGAGGCTGGGGGGAGCAGGGGAGAGGCTGGGGGGCAGGTGAGAGGCTGGGGGGCAGGGGAGAGGCTGAGGGGCAGGTGAGAGGCTGAGGGGCAGGTGAGAGGCTGAGGGGCAGCTGAGAGGCTGAGGGGCAGGTGAGAGGCTGAGGGGCAGGTGAGAGGCTGAGGGGCAGGTGAGAGGCTGAGGGGCAGGTGAGAGGCTGGGGGGCGCAGGTGAGAGGCTGGGGGGCAGGTGAGAGGCTGGGGGGCAGGTGAGAGGCTGAGGGGCAGGTGAGAGGCTGGGGGGCAGGTGAGAGGCTGGGGGGGCAGGTGAGAGGCTGAGGGGCAGGTGAGAGGCTGGGGGGCAGGTGAGAGGCTGGGGGGCAGGTGAGAGGCTGGGGGGCAGGTGAGAGGCTGAGGGGCAGGTGAGAGGCTGGGGGGCAGGTGAGAGGCTGGGGGGCAGGTGAGAGGCTGGGGGGCAGGTGAGAGGCTGAGGGGCAGGTGAGAGGCTGGGGGGCAGGGGAGCAGCTGAGGATGCAGGGGGGGCGGGCAGACGCTGTGGGGCTGGGGGGAGACGGGGCGGCCGGGAGCAGGCTGGTGGGCAGGCTGGTTCCCTCCCCCCATGCAACGCCGAGGTCCGGGGTCCGGGGTGCGAGGCAGGGGGTGAGCTTCCGGCACACACAGTCTGACAGAGGCCGGAAGCTCACAGCTGCAGCCCCGCGTTCCTGGATCTTCTCTCCGGCGATGACGTCACATCACGTGAGCGCCGCCGAGCAGGAGAGAAGATCCGGGACCGCGGGGCTGCAGCTGTGAGCTTCCGGCCTCTGTCACTGTGTGTGCCGGAAGCTCACCCCCTGCCTCGCACCCCGGACCCCGGACCTCGGCGTTGCATGGGGGGAGGGAACCAGCCTGCCCACCAGCCTGCTCCCGGCCGCTCCGTCACACCTCCCCCCCCCGGCGCGGACTAGGCACCCGTGGGCCGGTGCCTACGGACGTTTTTTTTTTTTTTTTTTTTTTTTTTAATAATAAAAAAAAGTGTTCCCTGCAGGTGCCGCCCCCCCCAGGGCGCCGCCCTAGGCACCGGACCACGGGTGCCTAGTGACAAATACGGCCCTGGACAGGAGACTGGGGGGTGCAGATCGGGCTGGCAGGGACAGGGGATGGGGTAGATCAGGGCAGGCAGGGACAGGAGACTGGGGGGGGGGTAGATCAGGGCAGACAGGGACAGGAGACTGGGGGGGTAGCTCAGGGCAGGCAGGGACAGGAGACTGGGGGGGTAGATCAGGGCAGGCAGGGACAGGAGACTGGGGGGGTAGATCAGGGCAGGCAGGGACAGGAGACTGGGGGGGTAGATCAGGGCAGGCAGGGACAGGAGACTGGGGGGGTAGATCAGGGCAGGCAGGGACAGAAGACGGGGGGGTAGATCAGGGCAGGCAGGGACAGGAGACGGGGGGGGGGGGGTAGATCAGGGCAGGGACGGGGGGGGGGGTAGATCAGGGCAGGCAGGGACAGGAGACTGGGGGGGTAGATCAGGGCAGGCAGGGACAGGAGACTGGGGGGGTAGATCAGGGCAGGCAGGGACAGGAGACTGGGGGGGTAGATCAGGGCAGGCAGGGGCAGGAGACTGGGGGGGTAGATCAGGGCAGGCAGGGACAGGAGACTGGGGGGGTAGATCAGGGCAGGCAGGGACAGAGACTGGGGGGGTAGATCAGGGCAGGCAGGGACAGGAGAATGGGGGGGGGTAGATCAGGGCAGGCAGGGACAGAGACAGGGGGGAGGTAGATCAGGGCAGGCAGGGACAGAGACAGGGGAGGTAGATCAGGGCAGGCAGGGACAGAGACAGGGGGGAGGTAGATCAGGGCAGGCAGGGACAGAGACAGGGGGGGTAGATCAGGGCAGGCAGGGACAGAGACGGGGGGGTAGATCAGGGCAGGCAGGGACAGGAGACTGGGGGGGTAGATCAGGACAGGCAGGGACAGGAGACTGGGGGGGTAGATCAGGGACAGGAGACTGGGGGGGGTAGATCAGGGCAGGCAGGGACAGGAGAATGGGGGGGGGGGTAGATCAGGGCAGGCAGGGACAGGAGACTGGGGGGGGGGGGGTAGATCAGGGACAGGAGACTGGGGGGGGTAGATCAGGGCAGGCAGGGACAGGAGAATGGGGGGGTAGATCAGGGCAGGCAGGGACAGGAGACTGGGGGGGGGATAGATCAGGGACAGGAGACTGGGGGGGTAGATCAGGGCAGGCAGGGACAGGAGACTGGGGGGGGGATAGATCAGGGACAGGAGACTGGGGGGGTAGATCAGGGCAGGCAGGGACAGGAGACTGGGGGGGGGTAGATCAGGGACAGGAGACTGGGGGGGGTAGATCGGGCCGGCAGGGACAGGGGATGGGGTAAATCAGGGCAGGCAGGGACAGGAGACTGGGGGGGGGGGGTAGATCAGGGCAGGCAGGGACAGGAGACTGGGGGGGGGGCAGATCGGGCCGGCAGGGACAGGGGATGGGGTAGATCAGGGCAGGCAGGGACATGAGACTGGGGGGGGGGGGTAGATCAGGGCAGACAGGGACAGGAGACTGGGGGGGTAGCTCAGGGCAGGCAGGGACAGGAGACTGGGGGGTAGATCAGGGCAGGCAGGGACAGGAGACTGGGGGGTAGATCAGGGCAGGCAGGGACAGGAGACTGGGGGGGTAGATCAGGGCAGGCAGGGGCAGGAGACTGGGGGGGTAGATCAGGGCAGGCAGGGGCAGGAGACTGGGGGGTAGATCAGGGCAGGCAGGGACAGGAGACTGGGGGGGTAGATCAGGGCAGGCAGGGACAGGAGACTGGGGGGGGGTAGATCAGGGCAGGCAGGGACAGGAGACTGGGGGGGGGTAGATCAGGGCAGGCAGGGACAGGAGACTGGGGGGGGTAGATCAGGGCAGGCAGGGACAGGGAATGGGGGTAGATCAGGGCAGGCTGGGACAGGAGACTGGGGGGGGTAGATCAGGGCAGGCAGGGACAGGGGATGGGGGTTGATTAGGGCAGGCAGGGACAGAGACGGGGGGGTAGATCAGGGCAGGCAGGGACAGGAGACTGGGGGGGTAGATCAGGGCAGGCAGGGACAGGGGACTGGGGGGGGTAGATCAGGGCAGGCTGGGACAGGAGACTGGGGGGGGTAGATCAGGGCAGGCAGGGACAGGGGATGGGGGTTGATCAGGGCAGGCAGGGACAGAGATGGGGGGTAGATCAGGGCAGGCAGGGACAGGAGAATGGGGGGGGTCGATCAGGGAAGGTAGGGACAGGAGACTGGGGGGTAGATCAGGGCAGGCAGGGACAGGAGACTGGGGGGGGGTAGATCAGGGACAGGAGACTGGGGGGGTAGATCGGGCCGGCAGGGACAGGGGATAAGGTAGATCAGGGCAGGCAGGGACAGGAGACTGGGGGGGGGAGGGGTAGATCAGGGCAGGCAGGGACAGGAGAATGGGGGCGTAGATCGGGCCGGCAGGGACAGGGCATGGGGGTAGATCAGGGCAGGCAGGGACAGGGGATGGGGGTTGATCAGGGCAGGCAGGGGCAGAGATGGGGGGGGTAGATCAGGGCAGGCAGGGACAGAGATGGGGGGGGTAGATCAGGGCAGGCAGGGACAGGAGACTGGGGGGGGGGGGGGGGTCGATCAGGGCAGGCAGGGACAGGAGACTGGGGGGGTAGATCAGGGCAGGCAGGGACAGGAGACTGGGGGGGGGGGGGTAGATCAGGGACAGGAGACTGGGGGGGTAGATCGGGCCGGCAGGGACAGGGGATAAGGTAGATCAGGGCAGGCAGGGACAGGAGACTGGGGGGGGGGGGGTAGATCAGGGCAGGCAGGGACAGGAGACTGGGGGGGGGGGGTAGATCGG